>NW_008705495.1:531424-559791 GCF_000326865.2 Helobdella robusta | reverse complement strand
TGTTGTTGTTGTTGTTGATGATGATGTTTTTGTTGATGATAATGTTGTTGTTGTTGTTGATGATAATGATGGTGAATATGTTGTTGTTGCTGATGTTTATGTTGATGATAATGTTGTTGTTGTTGTTGTTGATGATGATGATAGTGATGATGAGTATGTTTTGTTGATGATGTTGTTGATGATGGTGATGATGATGTTGTTTTTTAACCAACCATTCAATCGACTGTCCGACAAACCAGCCAACCAACCAACCAAACCAACCAGCCAGCCAACCAACCAACCAACCAACCAACCAACCAACCAACTAGCCAACCAACCAACCAACCAACCAACCAATTAACCAACCAACCAAAAAATTACAGTTTCAGATACAATCTTTTTAAAAAGACATATGCAAATTGCACTGTCATTAGAAACAACGTAGAAATTGTTGGCTTAGATGGCTCGTACGATTTATCATTTCTAGATTCAATTGAAGAGGTTGGCATTTTTGCACGTAATTTGTTCCAATATTTATTTTTAATTTTTTAATTTTTTTCAATTAAATGTAAAAAAAATTATGAATGAATGACAGAACGAACGAATGAACGAACTAACAAATGAATGAATGAATGGATGGATGAATGAATGAATGAATGAATGAATGAATGAATGAATGAATGAATTGATGAATCTTTATTAATACTACAGGTCAACGGAGCTGTGTTGTTTGCTTTAAACCACGAAATGACAGCATTCAGCATGAAGAACTTGAAGATCATCAGAGG
Source organism: Helobdella robusta (assembly GCF_000326865.2). Taxonomy (NCBI): domain Eukaryota; kingdom Metazoa; phylum Annelida; class Clitellata; order Rhynchobdellida; family Glossiphoniidae; genus Helobdella; species Helobdella robusta. The sequence continues at coordinate 559,024 of NW_008705495.1, read as the reverse complement.
ACACAACTTCATGGAAAAAGCTGGTGAGTCTATTGGCGTAACGGGCAAGATGCCTGGTTCTGCTGCTGCACTGACCGGGTTTGAATGCAAAGAGATCTTCGCTAAAATAATAACATAACGTAGCTGCCGAACCGCCTGAATGAATGAATGAATTAATGAATGAATGAATAATTGATTGATTAAAAAATATTATAATTACAAATCCTAATTCATATTATATTATACCATTATAATTTGACAGCTTTGTATATTGCATACAACCAAAACCTCCAAAAAATATCTTTTCCAAATTTGAGAGGTAAGGCCTATTATTGTCCTAATAAAAATATTATTATTAGTAGTCATAGTAGCAGCAGCAATAGTAGCAGCAGTAGTAGTTGTAGCAATAGTAGTAGCCACAGCAGCATCAAGCAGTAGTAGTGGCAGTTATCTTAATAACGATATTAATCATTCTAATATTTTCCTTCAGAAATTCAAAGGCAGGGTGTTGTAATAAGAGAAAACAACAGGCTCTGCTTTGCCAACACAATCAATTGGAATGATTTCTTTGCTATCAACACCAAGAGAACGATTAGCATTACTGATATAGATGCCAGAAATTGTCAGTTTATCAAGGATTGTTTTCAGTTTCACCGGATGAATTATTGAAAGGATGAGGATGAATGAATGATTGTTGGTAAAATGGATAAACTGTTGGATAGTTGTTGGATAGTTGGATGAACGGAGGTGAATCGAAGGATAGATATGCCACTGAATTAAATGGATGTCAATGAATTGATGAATGAGCAAATTGAGTAGATTGATGATTGGATGAATGTACAAAAGAATAATCGAATGATTGAATTGTATTTTATCAACATTTTAAGTTATAATTTATCCATAATTTTATTTTTATTTCCCTCGAACCTGTCAGGTTCAGCTTGTCCTTCGTGTGAGTCGTGCTGGGATGAAAACACATGTCAGACATGTCAGTTTCTTCTTAATATTATTTTCTAATATTTATTTTTATATTTAAAAATTTAATTTGAAAAATAGTTTCAAGTGAATTTATAAATATTATTTACATATTGAGTTTTTCTCAATGCATTAAAGTAATACTTAATGGTATGATCATGTGATTGATTGGTTTTAACATTTATCCAAACATTCTTTCATGCATTCATTCAATCCATTAACCTTAATCAGCACACAGTCTTATGTGTACATCTCAATCTATGTATCCAACCATCCATCTATCTATTTATATATCTATCTATCCATTCATTCATTTATCCATCCAATCCATCTATCCATCCATACATCCATCCATCCATCTCTCCATCCGTCCGTCCGTCCGTCCATTCATCCATCCATTCATCACCATCAGTACATAAGGTCGTATGCGATCCGGAGTGTGCCACTGGATGCGTGCCCAACAAACCCAGCCAGTGTTGTAGCAAGGATTGCGCGGCCGGATGCACTGGACAGTTCGATCGGTGTGAGGTCAGTTGGAGGAGAGTAAATCATAATAATTTTATTATTATTATAACATTAATAATAATAATAATTATTATTATTCCTCATACGGAATTTATTGCGATAGGAACACTGCGTAAACTATTTTTAAAATATATTTCTTACTCCTATGCACTTACCTTTGGCAAGGAGCACGGGAGGATCGTGCATAACAATATTAACAATTTATTACAATATTAACAATTTATTATATTTTATTTTATTTTATTTATCTATTTTGATTTGATTTTATGTCTTCATAGAGTTCAAAGAGCTCAAACATTAATAATAATAATATTTATAAAAATACTAACATTTTTAAAAATTTGGCTCTTCTCGTCAAGCTGTCTTGATCCAACCTATATGATTACATGTGAATTGATGAGATTTTTTTCCATTCGAACACACTCACAGCAGAAGCAGAATTAGTCGCCTCCACCATTACATCATCTCGTCTCGCGATGAATATTACAATTAGAAATGCAGGTTCTACAACAACTCTGGCACATGCGTGGTCAAATGCCCACCACACTACGACTACAACCAGCACACAATGAAGTATGAGAGGACGGACAATGGAAAATACGCTTACCTATTCGAATGTGTGGAAGAATGCCCTGGTAGGTACTCCCCTTAGTGCATTTATACAAGTCTCTCTTTTTATTTCTCTTTCTTTCTCTCTCTCTCTCTCTCTCTCTCTCTCTCTCTGTTATTTTTTCTTTCTCTTTGTATAAGTATGAATAAATTATTTTAAATATGCATTTTCTAGGTTTAACGGTAAGACATAACGAGGACTGCCTGAACACGTGTCCAGAGCATTTCTACAGCGACCTCAACAACACCTGTGTGCCCTGTATGGATAAGTGCCCAAAAGGTCAGTTCGTTCATTAGCCTCCCTCGCTATCTCCTAAATAGAAAAAAAATTAAAGTATTTGTAGTTTTTACGCACGCACACACACGCACAAACGTACACATACACGCCTACACACACAAACACAAGAATACACATGCACAAGAACACACACAAACACAAGAACACACACATGCACATTTACATGCATATATCCAAATATAAATATGTGTATATTATATATTGGTATATACGATAAGTTCATATATAGTATAACACAAATACATATAGTGCATATGATGAAACATTATCGAACAGTCTGCAAAATGGAATATGGAAAGAATATTGAAAAATACAGTGAGGAAGAGCTCCGGAATTTTGAAGGTTGCAACATTGTGGACGGCCACCTAATGTTGTCATGGAAAACTTTCGAAAAGTAAAAAATGACTATGACGATGACTGATTTTATTCATCTGTAGGGTTTAGTTTTAACCATCTTGCCCCTTCGATACCATTTACTACCGGCAGGATAAACAGTCGATTGAATACACTTTTTGGCGAAATCACTGAAGTGACGGGAAATGTTTGGATACAAGGCAGCAAGACAAGGAAAAATTTGAATTTTTTGAAAAATTTGAGAGTCATCAGAGGACAAGCATACAATGAGTCAGTTGGCTGCTAAATGAATTTTTTTTATCATATATTAAAATGAATCATTCCTATACATACAAAGTTACATCTTCTACTTGTTTGAATCTATGATGTTCACATGGAAGACGTGATGTTTTGCTCATTTTCAAATATCTCACAGAGCCGGGTATAGAGGATTTGGCTTAATTGTCTCAGATATGAAAGCTCTTACGGAAGTTAATTTGCCGAATTTGGAACGCATCGAAAATTCTGGACTTCGCATCAACTTGAATCCAGAACTGGTCCGGATCAGTATGATGAAACTGAAATTGGTCCGGAGCGATCCAGGGAGAGATGTCTTGGTCCTTAAAAATAATCCCAAACTTTGTTACGCTAGCAAGGAATTATTTGCAGGCATTATTGACGACAATCCCGGATATACGTACGATATCAATAACAATTCGGAAAATTGTGGTTGGTCTGGCTTTTTTCATTTTTATCTATTCTTTAACGTATCACACAGAAGTCAAACATTAAAACAATAAATATCAAATGACTAATATCTCATCTCCTCTCTTTTTCGCACTATTTTTTAAATCATCTTTTGTTGAACGCCAAACTTTTTTCCACAACTCTTTCTCTATCATTCCTCAGAGGTATTAACGACAAACGCACAGCGCATACATGAAAGACGGCAATCTCTACGCATTTGAACCCGGTCACAGAAATAACACTGCCAGGCACCTTAACCTTTATACCAACTTTTACCAAAACTTCTACCGCTAAAAACTGCAACAGTAATGAAGTGTCACGAAGAATGCGATGGACTGTGTTGGGCCGAAAATGATCCTAACTACTGCAAAGCCTGCAAGCACTTCAACCACGGAGGTCAAGTTAATTAATTGCGAATTTTAATTGCACATTTTAAAAAAATTATGCAGGATGAAATTTTTCAACTCGTTGTTCACAACCCCGTCTGAAACTGATTTTAAGCTTACGTTGTTTACTACCTCTTACTTTGGCCGACAAAACTGTACAAAGTCTTGTAAAACACATCGTTATATAGACATAAGCAGTATTAAACTTTAGTTAAGATGTAAGGTTAACTTGTTTAGAAAATTCTTTGCAACAAATGACAAAACTTTATTACAACTTAAACTACGAATCCGATTCAATATTTGAGTGGGTATGCAGAAAAATATCTTCACAAATATCAGTTAGAGCAAGTCCGATATCACCCACAGAACATAAAACTTTCGTTCAGTATTATTCTCATTAACATATCTTTCCTCACAACAGGTAAATGTGTCAATTCGTGCTCCGATCTGAGCAATCTTTTCATAGATGGGAGGAACTGCATTGACTGTGATGCCCAGTGCACGGGAGGATGCAAAGGAGAGGTCAGGCTGACCATTTCGTTCATTCTCAGTTCATACATTTAAATATTCATGTGAAGTTTCACAAATTTTTAAAAAATTATTATGAAAATATTTAACTATATTCATATAAAATAATAATTTTTGTCAATTTTTTTTATCTTCACGTTAAATTGATATAACTAAATGTGAGAACTACCAACCAAATTGTTCGTTTCATTTGCTCGTTCAAAGGGTCCAACTATGTGCAACAGTTGTTTGAACGCTAAAAACGACTCCACGTGTGTTGAATTTTGTCCCAGTAATTCTTACAAGAACGAGAGTACGAAACTATGCCAGCCCTGTGCAGAAACGTGCAAGGATGGCTGCAGTGGGCCGGGCCCTTCGTACGGTAATGGGGGGTGCAACAACTGCTACCTCTACTTCGAGAACAACAAAACGTGCGTTCTCTTGTCCGAAGATGGTAATGTTCAGTGCGACGATGGCTTCTTTAACAAACTTATTCAAGTTCAGTTCACAAATAACAGTGGAAATCTTACCAAGAAATCGATGGTTCGTGGAATTTTTGTAGAAAAAAAAATGTGTATTGCCCTAATTGGAAACTTTTATTGGATGTGATGTGCAAACCTCAGATGACGTGTGCCAAATGTGACGACAAATGTCTGGTCTGCACGGGAGAGAGCACTAAGTCCTACAATGGTCATAATAATGGTCAGTGCGAGTGCAAATACGCTGAATATGAAGGGATGTGTGTGGACAAGTGCCCGCCAGGTCTCTTAACGCCTACTTACAATACTATTATTTTTTACATATTTCATCAAATTTAATTGGCATTTGTCTTCTTTTTAGTGTCAAATTTCAATTTAATTTAATAGTTTGCATTTTCGCATTGATATATTTTATTTGTTTTTTTTGTTCGCGTTTTTCATCCATTCTCTAAAAAATTGCTGCAATTTGTTAAATTTAAAAAAAAAGATGACCAAGCTACTTTTTAGTCACCAAATCTATAAATTTTCTAAACGCTTTCTCCTCAAACTCACAGCCAGTTATAGCGATCGAGAAAAAGTCTGCAGGAGTTGTCACAACCAATGTATCGATTGTTTTGGCTCTGAGAGCAATCAGTGCATCACCTGCAAGTCTCTAGATTTATTCTCTTCTTTATCGTTATGCTAATTTATTAATCTTAATTTTATAAATTATTAATTAAAATTATTATTTTAAGTTTTTATATTAATATGAACCTGCATATTTGCATGTAAAATCCACACCACATGACGTAACCTACATACAAACACATCATACTTACAAGGTACACGATATATTTTGAGTTTTAGAGAGTATTTGAACTAGGCAAACAGACAATAACGCTTCTACCTTTTGAGCTAACTCTCAAATTTTCACCATGATTTTCACCATAATTTTCACCATAATTATCACACAAACTATAGAAATTCAAGATACTATCCTGACTTGGATGACAAGACTGAGATGCGTGGGAGCGACGAGGAAGATGTGGAAAAGTGGAATCTGGGTGTTGACGACTCCAGGCGGAGCAGAAGAAATGCTGATGGAACCGCCGAAGAAAGCAGAGGAAATGCCACGGACACACACAGATTGTACGAAACTGCTAAAGTTAGTCTCTCCATTGTCGAATTTTGTTTAGATTTATTATACGAAGTTCATAAATAAGTAAAATGTAAATCTCAGAAATTATTATTAATGATTCATAAACTAAAATTTTGAATTCATAAATTTCCAATTACACATTCATGAAATGTACGTCTGGGGAAATAATTATTTCGGAAGTATCTTCAATTTTTAAAGCTTTTAGTGAAATTTTTTTAAATTTCTTAGTTATTCTTGTAGAAATTGAAATATACGCCAATTTTCTTTTGAAACAGTTTCTCTGCGTAGACAACTGCCCCGACCAAACGCCCTACAGTAATGACGTCATATTGGACGATGGGGTGAGGCACAAGATTTGCGAAAAGGACAACCCTTTCGAAGCGTCCTTGGCAGGATTGTTAGACCTTTTTAAGTTGCATATTTCGTTTAATCATAATCTTCAAATCATTCTATTTCGTTTATTTATTATTAATTAATTATAAATAATTAATTGATTAATTAATTAATTAATCAATTATCTTGCAAAAGTCACTGTCACTGCAAAAGCAAGACCAAGCGTCTTAACCTTTACACCATCTCACAACCGATAGCCACTCCTAATTTTTTTCATTTATCATAATAATGCATTTCTCGGTTTACATTACCAAAACAAACATCTCTGGCGTTAATCCGACCTGCTGGTAAAAACTAACATAAAAAAACAACTCTACCCAACAACTACAACACTCGAACAACCCCACCCATCTACTACATTTCATCGGCAGAGGTAATCAGACGAACGTGATAGTCGGCTCAGTGGTCGGAGTTGTCGTTCTGCTGGTAGTGGTCCTTGCGATCATCACACTGTTGGTTAGGAGGCAGAAAGTCAGGTTGGAAAGAAACAAGATGAAGTTGCAGGCGGAAATTGAAGGGCTATCCGCAGGGGAGGTGAGTGTGGACGTAGCATTGCCCCCCCTTCAATGTTGTTTAATTTTACTTTGTATTTTTCTGACTCATGATAAATAAATAAAATGTATATCAAAAATTATTTTTGTATATTTTTTCTTCAAGGTTCTTGCACTAACAAAAGTTCAACCGGATCTGTCGGTCCTGAAGTTGATCGAGGAGTCGGAACTAAAGAGAGGACCGGAAATTGGATCCGGAGCGTTCGGGACTGTCTACAAAGTATTCAAATATTAAATTGTGTAATTAAAATAATTTACATAGGTTTGAAAAAAGTTTGAAAAATTATTTTAAATGATTTAAAAAAAATTAATTAGGGTGAGGCACGAGAAAGAAGACGAATAGTAATAATAACAATAATAATGACAATAAAAATAACAGGAATAACAATAGCAATAAAAATAATAGAAATTATCTAAATTACTCAAAATGGTAGTTTATTGTATGTTTAAGTATTCAATTTAAGTTTGAGTAATTAAAGACTAGTTGACAAATTTGAAGAAGTAACAATAACCACAGATAGGAAAGTAGTTAGTAATCGTCAGTATTAATATTAACCGAAATACTGATAACGTTCATAATAAACTTCCATGAGCATTTTTGACGTTTTTTCTTCAATAGAAAACCGTTTAAAAATAGCATCAACTGTTATCATTACCATCACCATTATTTTTAAAATTCATATTATTTTTATTGCTATTGTTATTTCTGTTATTTTCATTGTTATTATTATTACTATTCTTTTTCTTTCTTTTTTTCTTTCCCGTGTCTTATCCTTTCAGGACATTGTCGACCATCGACCTCCCCAAAACCCGATCTTTAACACTTTGTAGTAGTCTAAATGTGGTGATATTCAACAAGTGACACAAGGACTTCGCGAATGTTGTTCGTTGTTGACCGCGATTTCTTTTCCCTGCAATCTTTCTAGTAGTTGTTAGATTTTCCATTCTTTCCTTCCGCATGATGTGATCAAAAAACTTTAACTCCCCCTTTCGGATTATCTGTAGTAATTTCCTCTTTCATAACCGGACTTTTTTAATACATCTTCATTCGAAGAATGAGAGGACCTCTCATTATTATTATTACTATTATTATTTTTTTTATTGTTTTTAATTCCAAAGGGAATTTGGTCGCCTGTCGGCAAGCGTATCAAAGTGGCCGTGGCTATCAAGGTCCTGAACGAAGGTATGGTTTGAACTGTATTTCGGGGCCCATTTGGGGCTATCCTTTGGGCCCTATCAATTTGGCATTAATTTTGTTGTTATTATTTTTGTTGTCGTTTTGTTTTATATTTTATAATTGTTTAAACTATTTTTTTATATAAGAATTGAGAAACCCAGCTAGCTAGATCTAGTTCCGTATTCAAATTTTCATGTTTTTTTGGTAGTTGTTATTCTGGTTGAAACCAAGTCATGATTATCTTAATATTTTCTAATTTTAGTTTGCATCTTTAGAACTCGACCGTTTGTTCGAATGAACAAGTGTTTGAACCTGGAAGATGCGAAACAAAATATAGATAATGGCAAAGTTTCGAAGTTGCCATTCTTTCCGTTTTTTCAATCAGGTTCATCCACCAGTCTACAGAACGAACTTCTGGACGAAGCTCGAGTCATGTCGTCAGTGACGCACCCGTGTTGCATAAAAATTCTGGCCGTCTGCATGGCGCGGACGATGATGCTGATCACCCCTCTCGTCAACAATGGATCCCTCCTCGAATATATCAGAAAAAACAAAGCCGATAGTTCAACTCTTTTGAAATGGGCCACCCAAATAGCCAGGGTACGCCTCTAAATTAAGTATTATTCCGTCATTTTTAGCAAATGCATCATAACAATGAGCGGACTGTTGGAGGAAAGATTGCTGGCACTGCTTTGCCCCTATAACAGGAATGGGCAAACTTTTTGCTGTGAGGGCCGCATTGTGAACTATGTTACTTTTGAAAGGCAGCATATGTACGTAAATAGCAAATTTTTTTGACCTGGGGGTGAATTTATTAAAGATTTTTGGCTTCTTTTCCTCTTTTTTTGGTCATAACGTCTGTCTCTGACTGGCGACCTCTTTTTTAAAATATACATAGTTTCAAACCATCACTAGGGCATGAACTATCTGGAGCAGAAAGGAATCGTACACAGAGATTTGGCTGCCAGGAATATACTGGGTTCGTTCCTGGCACATTATTATTATTACAGTTATTATTATTATTATTATTATTATTATTATTATTATTATGAAAATTTATAAAAGTGAAATATTTTTAATTTTATAAATGAAAGTTTTTTTTTTTAATCCATCTCAGTGCACAACAAATCGCAAGTGAAGATAACTGATTTTGGACTGGCCAAGTTGCTGAACTGCGAGGAGTATTATCTGGCCACTGGCGGAAAAGTTATTTTTATTATTAAAACAAATACTACTGCTGCTACTACTGATGCTACTTTTGCTACTTGTAGCAAAAGTAGCTACAAGTAGCAAAAGTAGCAGCAGCATCAGTAGTAGCAGCAGTAATATTTCATTATTACTATTATTCTTTTTATTTATTACTAATATAATTATAACTTTAAAATTTTAAACCCAAAATATTTATTTTTTCAGATGCCGATAAAATGGATAGCTCTTGAATCCATCGAACACCGCGTTTTCACTCACAAAAGTGACGTGTGGAGTTATGGTGAGTTGCGTACCTGAATTTAAAAAATGAATTTTTACAACTCTCATATTAACTTCACTTTGTTTGTTTGTGTTGATTGGATGGTTAATTGATTGATTGATTGGCTGATTGATTGATTGATTGATCAAATGATTGATTGATTGTTTGATTGATTGATTAATTGACTTTGTTCAGTCGTTCGTTCATTAGTTTGTTTCTATAGCATAAATCTTGTAATGTATTTCTCGACTAACCTGAAATTTTTCAAACCTACTTGAATCCACGAAATGATTACCCGTCAAGATAAACCCCACACTACTGCCATCTTGCTTACAATGATCATCATTCACCGATGTTTTTTTCTCCACCAGGTGTCACATTGTGGGAATTATTTACAAGTGGTGATCGTCCATACGACAACATCAAAGCCATCGATATGGCCCAGTACCTGGAGAATGGGAACAGGTTGTCCCAGCCACCTATCTGCACTATTGATGTTTACATGCTTATGGTGAAATGTTAGTTTAGCGTTGCTTTTATTCATTTTTTACACCTTATTTTGGTATTTTTAACGTGTATTTTATGCTGTATTGGACTACTTATATGAGACTTTTGGTTTTAAAATTTTATTTTTTTTTTGACATGTTGTCAAATATTTTCTCCTACAAAACTCTGGACCACAGGTTGGTTGGTGCACGCAGAGAGTAGGCCATCGTTTGCGGAGTTGGAAACGGAATTTAGCATCATGTCAAGAGATCCAGGGAGGTACTTAGTGATTGAGGTTAGAAAAAATTAATAAAAAAAGATTTTATTAACTCTTGTCATGCGAGTTGAGTTATAGTCCTAGCTTTCTCATTTTGTATTTTTTTTTTACTCTCTGTCTCTCTTTTTCTTTCTCTCTTTTTCATTTTTGCATTAACTGTATTGGCACTTGGATATGAAGTTTTAATGCTGTTCATTAAAAAACTTTTGTCCTGAAAATTATTTTGGTAATTGGAATGAAATTTCAACATTAACAATGCATTAAGTCAAATAAACCCATAAGAACTGAATCTTCAATTTATCTTTTCCACTTTTCCAAACCGACAGGGCGACAAGTTGCTACGCCTGGCGAGCACGGCGTCCTACGACAACCACACCGACTTCCTAAACGAGATGCAGTTAAGCGGTTTGGAAGCTGAGAACATCATCAGTGGTGACGACTATTGGGATGGTGAGATGAGGAACAGCTCTTTTGAAGGCAGTGAGTCGAAGAAATTTTTTTCCAAAATTCTGACGTCTGAATGGTTCAAAGCAGTCAGTTAAAACTATAAAGATTTATCATTGCAGTAAATTTAGGTTAATAATATAGTATTAACAATATCTGTGATGACATTTATAATATATAATAATAAATGAAAAATAATACTAATTATAAAATATTTATTTATTTATAACTAAATATAAAAATTATTTTCTAAATAGGTGTTCGCAATTTCAGAGGCTCCAAGAAGAATGAAGGCCACCTGACTAGTGTTAGTATATGATCAAGATTATTGGGATCGTACTATATGTGTATGTGTGTGTGTGTGTTGATGTGGTGTGTGTGTCTATTTTTTGTTGCGTGTCTATGCGTGCGTATATACTTTTTTTAATTTCTACAGAAGAGTACTTGCTCTGATTTATGTTTAAATACTATATTTTTTAAATTTGTTATTCAAAAATTAAATTAAATTAAATGTTATTCAAAAATAAAATCAAGCTGTAATTGTAATTAATTGTAATGAAACTCTTATAACAAGTTTTTATAGCTATTATTTTAAAATAAAATTAACATTTTTTGAAAACCAAAACTACAAACCCCAAATAAAATACCTTTCGAAAAGCTGGAAGAAGAATCCGGACCGTCGAACGATTACGTCAACAAACCAGGATCCCCCAAAGACGCCGATTACCTTACTCCGGACAAAACGAAAGCCACAAAAAACGACTACACCAACGATCCCAGCTGGATGACGTCATCAATGCAGCAGCAGAAGAAAAAGATGGAGGATTCGGATTTCTGCAACCTGGAAGCTGCCTTGAATAGAAATAAAAATTCCAAAGATAATGTCAGATATTTGTCCAATCCCAGCGAAAGCGATCAGGATTTTGGGAATTATATCGATGGATTCTGCTTGGGACAGGTCTGTGTATGTGTAGTAGTTATTTTAGAATTCTCCAGTTAAAATTTCTTAAAGGATTGTCCTATCATACTCATTTGCATCGACTCTTAAAATGCGCCTCAACAAACTACTACCCAAGAAGCAGTAGTTTGATAAGAGTTTTTTTTTTATAATAAGTAAAGTCAATACTTAAAGTATTAAAATACTTAATAAAGTAAGAAGAGAAATTTTTTGGTTATCTTTGTTGTTAGCACATAAATTACATAAGAAGTCTGGCATATTACTCTATATTCAAATTTTTTTCATCACGTCTAACAATGAAGTTTTCTGTTTTCTAAAATGTTGACAATTTTACTGAATTTTTAATACTCGATTTCTGTAGAGGTAGTAAGTTGCGAGACAAAAATGAACCCATAAAAAATAGTTTACTTTCATATAAACTTATGAACCGACCTCAAATTAATGCAAGTGTTGTAGGTATAGTTTAAATCACAAAATAAATTATAACCACTTTTCAGAATAATTCATTTGATAATTTTGTCCAGGCGCCAAGACCGCCATCTCTGGACGAAAAAGATTTGGCGAGGTTGGAACATTTCGAGTCTGTGGATCTGAAGTCTCATGTTCAGGATTACATTGAGCCAAACTCAAAAACTCCAGGTTTTACAATTTCGTGATAATTTTTTTTGATGCATTAAAAATACACTGCTACACTTAACACTATGATACATTATAAATGCTACACTAAAAATAAAATAATTCTACAACATCCAAAATTAAAATTGTCACATGTACCAATTATAAACTTACATTAAATTATAAATCACAAAAAAAATTTAAATCGAAAAAATTAAAAAACCACTAAAATTTCCAATAGCGAACAACTGTTACCTGGAGACGAAGGGCAAGCAGGTGTTCGCGGGAAACCCTGAATATTTCCAAGGTGGTGCGGCCATAGACGAGCCTGCCGACAACAAATCAATTGTAGACGACCTCATCAACCAAAATCTGATGCAGCTGCAGAAGCAGAAGTCAGTGCCACAAAAGCCGCAGAGGTTGATTAACAAGTTGTTGAAAGGCGAAGATACTTATTACAACACCGCAGACAACAATAACAACAGCACTAGCAACAAAATCGTAGCTTCTGACAACCAAACTAGTGTTACTACTCAGTCCTATACAAAGCTAAAAAATTAACTTCCAACCGAGAGATTTTTTTAAACGTTTCTTCAACTTTTAACTGTACTCCATTGTTTTCATAGTTTTCTCTTTCAAGTATTCCCCAAAAGCATCAAGGGCAAACATACGCGTGAAAAAAACATCACACATTGTACTTGAAAGTAGCAGTGACCTCCTTTATCGTCGTAACAGCGATGCCAGGCACTTTAACCATTTCAACAAGGTGTAGTTTATGAGCAACCCCATTGTATTATTATCTTACATTTGTTTTATAAATTCAATTCGTTAATGAACCTTCATATGGGTGTGTACTGTGTAATCATAAAATTCGCATACATTACGTGGAAAATAAACTGCTTCAAGTTTAGCATAACTTTTATTGATTTCAATCGAACGTGTATGATTGAATGGTTGTCAGACAAATTAATTGATTGATTGGTTGGTTGATTGATTGACTGATTGATTAATTGATTGATTGATTGATTGATTGATTCCGAATTTTCATTCCAAACGATTTCGTTCACGTTTAACAATCCCATCTTACGTACAACAACAAATGATGAAACGATGCAATAATACTTATATTCTATTCATTAATTGATTGATTTTGGAAGGAATACTTTACATATTTCTTATATTTGATGGCTTTTTAAATTGATTTCCCATTCACTAGTTTTTTATTGCAGCGTTTTACCGTTTAAATCGTGCCTTATACAATTTATCTTTAATTATTTTTTTAACGATTTTATTTAATAAACAGCAAAAAAGAATTTTTTTACAATGTTTTCCATTCTATAATGTATATAATAGAAGCAAATTATGTCTTCTAGTTTAAAATGAATGAATGATTGAATGTTTGCTTGATTGAATGAATGAATGAATGAATAAATAAATAAATTAATTAATTAAACAAATATAACAAAATATACATTGAAAGTTAAACAGTGATTAAAGCATGTAATAAATAACAGAACTAGCTTTGAGAAAATTATTCACGTATCTATGAGGTTTTTCAACTGTTATGAAAAAAAGTATAAAAGTTGTTATACCTTAGGTCGGTTTTATATTATACTATTTTATAGTTATATTGTATTGTACTGTATTGTATTGTATACCTAGCAGAATTTTCAACTGGGGTGATCGGCTCCAAAGGACCCCCTCTGCTTTCGCAATAGAAATAAGCTTATCATTCATTGTCACATGAATTTTAAAATAATAATGAAAAAATATTAAAGACATGGCGATACGATCTGTTTTTGTTAGGGTCTTAATAGTTGTCATTGTCATATGCGTTTGAGGGTATCATCTGGTTTTTTGTACGAAACATACTTTGGCCTATATTTTGTGAAAGAAATACTTCAATAAACTTCTAACTTCATTTCGAAATCAGTTTTGTTGGTTTAGTGTCATTTTTCAACAATTATCAGTGAAAAATTAAAATAAAGCTGAAATATGTTCAACTAATTACTATTAATACTCTACTAAATGATATTTTTTACAGATTTTTATTTATTATTTCATAACAATTGATACGTTTTAGTAAGTCGCATTCAAATTTCGACTTTGCATCTAGTGTCATAAGTCATTTTAACAGAAAGCAGAGTTCTGTGAAAACAGATTCTCATAAACTACAATTCTCGAATTTCTCAATCTATCTACCATTCTATCTATCTGTCTGTCTACCTATCTATCTGTCTGTCTGTCTACCTATTTATCTGTCTGTTTACCATTAATTTCTGAAAAGGATGGGCATTCCAAGGAAACACCAAACCCGAAACGATGGAATTATGTAAAATTTAGCAGAGCCCCAGTTACTGAAGTAAGACCACGTAAATACACCAAAAGTTGGACCTGGTGCCCGATGGCGAACTGTTCACAAAACCGTCTTCTCCGCGCCATTTAGTCATCGGCACGGTATGTTGACACCTTGACTTCGAGCGTTTTCTTTTCTGGGATCTATATTGTTTCATTCTCATCTTCTGTTCATAAGATCAGCAGGTCTTTATTATTAGACATCCTAACTCATCTACAGAAACTTTCTTCTGACCTCTAAGACTTTAGACAGCTAAGGTGAAGATGCATCCAGGGTAATTGTATTCAGCTTTGGCATCAAAGTACTTTTGACTTGTGATTGAACGCAGATTCTGCTTTTTCTTTAGCCTGCCGGCATACTCTTCGTCTACGTTTTCCACAGTGCTGCTGCCCATCCTCACGATGTAGACGGACTAGTAGTACCTATCTAACGATTAGAGTCTAAACCAAGGTCGAAATGGATTTTAGGAAACTACTTGTGTGTGTGTGGCTGCGTGTGTGTACTTGTGTGAATAAAAATAACAGATATTAATTATATTATAGGATTAGGAACATGTAAAAATATTAATAATAAGTACACTTACTGAGATAGTGAAAGTGCGAACATCGCAGACGTACACACTGCATACACTTATCTTCTTCATTACTATGTTACTATGCTATTGAATGTAACCCTGCATAGCGTGTAAAATAATTCATAATATGATATTTTCAACGAAACATCATTTATTTATGTTCATTGCGTACTGAGTGATAATTATTAATAATTATAACAAATATAAATATTAATAATTATCAATAATTTTATCCCGGATATCTTGACACAGTTATGTAGCTTAAATTAAACTGATAATCTTTTTTTTGAATTCTTGATATACATTTTGTAAAATCTTCAACAAATAACTTTAAAATCTGCTTCTGATTAAAAATTGTATTTGAATTAAACCTTAATTAAAGTACGATAATATAAAATAAATAATATTAAATAAAAAAATTTAATAAATATTAAAATTAAATACTAAAATGACAAAATTCCGAAAATTTTTCTGACACTTCTTACCCAGAGGTGAAACTTATTCCCACTGATATGCACAGAAGTAGAGCAGACATGGCTAAAAAGGAAGGTTCCCCACTATACTCCGACTCCTTGTCTTACACAAGCAATTATAGCAGGTTCGAAACAATTTTTATCTCACGTAACACTACCAAATATTTTCTGAAAATTCGTCAAAATTTTGATGATAAATTTTCTCCTGAATAGTGATTCTCAAAATAATATTAAAAACGACATGTTTTAAATTTTGCATGTTGTTACATTCACTTCGTTTGACAAAGTTACAGATTAAACAAATAAATTGCAATGTTATTATCGTGATGCAATGTACTAACTTTTTATTTACTGAACATTAAGGAATCGGGGTCAGAGCAAAGCTTTTGTCATAATTGTAACAGTTGGACTGTCGCTGTTCTTGGTTCTCGCAATAGCTATTCCACTATCAACAAAATCTAACGACAAGCGAATTGAGACAAGGGTGGATACGTTGGCTGATATTCAAAATAATAAAAGCATTGTAGAGGATATAGTAGCCAAAACTCAGCTGAGTTCGTTACTTTTTGCTCTACCACCATCCTTATCTGCTTTTAAAAAGTAATTATAACAATTTTTTAAAAATAAAAATTTTGAATTTTTAATTGATACTAAGAAATAGTTCAATATTTTCCGCTATTACCTACTTTTAAAATGTGAGTTTGAAATAAAATTTTTAAATTAAAAAATTTTGATTGTAAAATATTTATTCTTATTTTGATGTTACATTCATAAACCATACAGCAACAAAATTAATAATGAAAAAGAGGAGAATGATAAGCCGTGGAACAAGCATATAGCTCCTGAAACTAAAAACCATTTTTTCCGATCGGGAGATTCAGAAGAAGAAAATAAAAACTCCTGGCGTCCGTGGAGTTATAATCAAAAATATCAACAACGCGCTTATAATGATAAAATTCCATGGAAAACTGAACATGACCACCTTAATCATCAAACTTCGCTCGATAGCAATAATAAAAAACCTTGGTGGAGAAAAGGTATGAAAAGCCGTTGGGATATAAACACTGGTCACAAGAATGATGATAGGAATAATTATCGATTACCATATTGGCTGGAAAACTTTGAAGATGACGATGAACCTATAATGAGACACAGCGAATGGAATATCGGTGGAAATGACGACAATAAACAGCGATGGTATTGGAGGCGTTCCGGGAGAAACGAAGAAGATTATGACGGTTACGAAGAAACTCAGTCAAATGGCGATTTCAGATACCCATGGAATAGAAGACGTGGCAGAAACGAGAGAAATTATAAGTGGCGTGAAAAACATGACGGAAACGAAGAGCAAAAACATAAAGAACCGACCTTTCCTTGGTGGTTGCCGCTTTCAAAAAATGATTCAGAAACTATGAGTGAAATAATAAGTAGTAAATCAAATGATTCTTATGTTAACGATGACCATAAAAACGAATCTGATACTGAAAATATAAATCATTCATGGTGGCTGTCAGAAGATTGGCGGTATAGAAACCTGACTGATGAAGAAATTGGTAAGTTAGATAATTTTTGGAATTGGTGGCAGCAAAACATTAAATCGTGGGATGAACGTAGCGAAACAAACGCCAAGGTAGATAGAAAAAAAGAGGATCTTCCCCATTCATGGCGCAACAGAAAATGGCATTTTGATGATTCCGAGCCTTGGTGGAATGAAAACAGTAAAAACGGAAAAACTAGTGACGATTTTGTTTCTTGGCGAAGAAACAATCATAGATTATCAACTGAGAATGACGACAAATATTTTGGTGACTTCACCCGCAAACCTTGGCCGGAACTCAAAAGCGATTCAAAAAACGGCAGATTTCTCGAAGGTGGAATAGACGATGAGGATCAAAATAAAGTAACGCTTGTTCCTTGGTGGGAACGCGATGAAGAAATCAAAAGATGGAGTCCATGGAACGACAGAAAAAAATCCAGATATGAAAATTATTTTGGAGAAACTAATAGATGGGAAGAGTTATCCTCAACTGAAAATGACGAGAAATATTTTGGCGAATATACCCGCAAACCTTGGCTGAAACCTAGAAGCGATTCAAAAAATGACAGATTTCACCACGATGAAACTAATAATGAAGAACAAAAGGAAATGACGAATACCCCATGGAGTTCATGGAAAGACAGAAGAAAGCCCAGATATGAAAATTATTCTGAAAATACTGATAAATGGAAAGAGTTTTTCTCAGAAGAACAAGATAACGAACGCAAACCTTGGTTTGATGCTACTAGAAATCCTTACTGGTATGACTGGTGGAAAAGAACAAATAACGATAGACAAGCAAATTACAAAGATGTAGAAAGTAAAAACGAAATCGGCCAAAGTAATCATCCTGTTAGTTTTTGGCAAAAGAAAAAACAAAATATTAGAGACGCTGATGAAATTAAAAGTGATCATAATTCATGGTGGAAACCCGAAAACTGGAATAAAAAAGATGATGATGTTGATTTAGCTTACGACTATTATGATGACATATCGTATAAATCGTATGACCCATCTTGGTGGAGTGAAAGACGTAGAAGCAAAAATTTCAACGATGATTTTGTTTCAAAGTGGAGAATAGGACGTAAATTTTCAAGCGACGATGATTCCGAACAGCAAGACCAAGAGTTATATAACTATTGGCAAACGTGGTATGAAAAACAAAATAAAAATAATTCGACCGACAACAATGATTTCAGCAGCCAAACACGTAAACCATGGTGGAAACCCGAACGCTATGGAAATGGAGAAAAATACAAAAATGGTGAAATTGACGGCAGAGAAGAACAAAAAATATCTACGGATATTCCATGGTGGTGGAGACGCGACAAAGAAAATAGAAAATGGGTACCACGGAATGAAAGAGAGAAATCTGAAAAATCCGGATTTGAAGATCGTTTTGAAGGAAAAGATACATGGGAGGGGTCGCCTCCTGAAACACAAGACAACGGACGCAAACCTTGGTTGAATGCTACGAGAAGTCCGTATTGGTATGATTGGTGGAGACGAACAAATAGTGATGATCAAGCAGGTTACAAAGATATGGAGAATAGAAACGGTGATGACAAAAGAAATGAAAAGTATCCTCGCTATCCTTGGTATCCCAGCTACTCAGATGATTATGAAGTTGATGATAGAAAGGAAAAAATTACAACAACTGAACCGGAAAGATCAACAACACAAAAAATGGCTTCACCAACCTGGAAAACATTGGTGTTGTCAAAAATGGCAACAACATTACAACCGAAAACTAGTACGAAAAAACCATCAGTTTTTCCAGCATTGCAATGTTCTGCTGTTCTAAATGGCCAAAGGATGGATGTTGACTTAAAAGATTACAGCAACCAACTGCTCTACGAAATAGCCAGGATACAGACATCCAACATTCCCCAGTCCTACAGGTTCGCCCGGTGCTCCAAAATTTTTTATTTCATCAATAAAATTGGTGATAATTATACGCCGTTTGGTGCACATGTGACCTACAAGTGGCTGGAGTACTTTGGTCCGGACGAACGAACTTTAAACAGTTGGTTTTTGTTAATATTTATACAATTTTTCGATTCAAAATATTACTTTTTGTTGATTTTTCCTAGTTCAGTTTTTTAAATATTGAAAATAATTTTTTCAAATCAGTATCATTGTTAGCTACCGAGTCCTTCTCAGATTGGTGGGAGGAGATTGATGACGAAAATATGTGGGATAACGAAAAGGTTACCGACATACTAAAATTTAGTAACAAGAGTATTTCAAACAAACTAACTGAATAAAATTTTCTGATCTACAGTTTGAAATTCGACTGAGCATAATAGCAGCTGTAGATAATTACGTGCTCACATACGAATGTTCCACCAATGTCCCAGGAGAGCCAAAAAGTGGTTACATCGTAAGACTCCTATCTAAACATCCCCACCAAGGTCTCAACCAAAATGGTCAAAATTTGCTCCAATTTGCAAATTCAAAAGGTCTCAATCCTGGCAAACTTGAACCTCAAATGATTAACCAATCCGAGTGTTCTTGGTAGCGTGTGTATATAATTAAACGGGCAACTTGATGAGTTCCGGTTAACAACGGGAATGAATTTATAGTTCTGTAGTTTGATACTTTTAATTTAAGAGATGCTGTCGCTGGAAAACAAACTTTGCTTCTTGTGATAAAGAACGTAATGATTTTGATTCATGTGCTTGATAAACATTTCACTTTCTTCAACAAACGTAAAAACATGATTATTTTCGAAATTTTAAATTTTAAAAAGAAATTTATTTTAATTTTTTTTCTACAAAACTTTTGTTGAAAGTTTAAAAAGCAGTTCACAAGTTTGCTTTAAAAAACTTTCATTTAGCACGAACCTCACAAATTTAATCAATCTCTTCAAACTAAAGAATGTTCAATTGTTCATTTGTTAAAAATATATTATTCACTAAAAAAAGAGCGAGTAGCAGTAATCAAGCCGAGACAAGATTAAACAGCGTTTGAGTGTTGAAGCGGTCTCGTGTTGAGGCAGTTTCGTGTTGAGGCAGTTTCATCTTTTTATATAAATAGATAAAAAAGTTCTTTAGATGTAAAGGCACCTTTTTCTGTATGAAATACAATCAGTGATAGTTTTAATATTATCTTCGAGCAGGTATAAATTGTGTAATTTTTTTAGATAGCATTCGATATACCGCGAGTTTTGTGTGTGTTGTTGATAGCTTGAAAGTGAGTGAATTAAAATTATACTAACATTAACCATGGTGGCACTAAAAGAAGCAGCTTTCAACATCCGAAGTCTAGATATCTCCGATTTTATGAATCATCTGTTTACACGTGTGTCACAACCACACAATAAGTTCACGAGTTAAAATTTTTCAATGTTCACGGAAGAGCCAACTTTTCTGGCAATGTGGTTTAATTTTTTTTTACCTTCTGTTTTTTGGCTTAAAATATAAATTTTTTCTTCAAAATCACTACTTCTTTCGTTAAAACAACGACTTTCATCCACTTTTAACACAAATAACGCTCACAACGGAGGGGGCACTGGCCCCGCGGCCCGCAATAACGTTCAAAATGGAGAGAACATTGGCCCTTCGGCTCCCTAGGTCCGTCATTGATTGTGAAAAGTGAGAATTAACTTTTTTTGGGTGCTACTGATCTCTGCGTTTGCAGTAGTCTGCTTTTATTGGTTTTTGATGAGAAAAAATTTATTTCAAAAAGGTTTCACTGAAAAATTGTTGACGGTTTGTTTTTTTCCGTCCAATTATTTATTTCCTAGTTTTTTAATTACAGATTTAAAACATTTTTTTATGAACACAATTTTTAGACAAACCTTGTTGATGTAAGTGTAATCGGAAACATCTCACTATTCGCCTAATTCTCTCTCACTCTCTCTCTCACACGCACACACACACATATGAAAACTTGTTATTAAACTCAGTAGTAGTAATAAACAAAGTAATTAAGCTTAATTGAAAGCACATTACGTAAGGAGAGTCGAAAAGTGGCAAATTTTTAAAGACATCTTCAGCCTAACAACTAACTTATCAAAAAAATAGCAACACACTACTATCACTACTACTATTATTATTACTACTACTACTACGACAACAACTACTGCTACTACTACTATCACTGCTACTGCTGCTTCTACTACTTCGGCTTCTTCTACTACTAGTGCCTGCTACTACTTCTACTACTTCTACCACTGCTGATAGTACTACTATAACAATGGAAAATGAAAAATAACTAACTTGACAACCGTAAGGTCTTCTGAATGCAAATATTTTCACATCAGTAAATCATGAATATATATATATATATATATATACATACATATTTTTACAATATTTTATAAATTCTTCACTCACACTCTTCCGATATTGAAAATCGCGACGCTGAATTAAAGAGGGTCACTAACCTGCTTGTAAACAATGGATATAGGACTTACTCTATTGAAAAGATCGTTAAAAACAAACTACTACACAGCAATAACCTTCCTAGTACCAACAATCAAGATAACGACATCATCTTGTATTACAGAAATCACATGTCAATAGCATACTAGGTAGATGAAGCTATTCTTAAACATATCATCAATAAAAATGTCACACCAACCAACCCAAATAGTAAAGTTAAACTCCGAATTTATTACAACAATAAAAAGACGTCTCACCTAATACTGAAAAACAACTGCAGTCCTAGTTAAAGCGTAATCACGTAATATATGAATTTAATTGCCCCTTTGACGGCTGTGCACGTCAACATGACTGATATATCGGGATTACTACTACCTCACTGACTAGAAGGCTTACGATGCATAAACAGAGTGGTGCTATCAAATCTCATTTGGACTCAACACACTCAATCACAATTAGCCGTGAAATCCTCGACAGCAACACCAAAGTAATATACCAGAACAGCAACTACACGTATCTTAAAATTGCAGAAGCAGTCCTAATTGACATCAATAAACCAAAAATAAATATACAACAAAAAATGACAACCTCACTTCCAACCCGGCGCTTAACCAACAACGAAAACAAAAAAGTAATAAAAACTAGCATCGTAAATAGTGACAAAGAAGAATATGGTGCAATGGATGAAGAAAAGGAGACCAAAGAAGATGACCAGCCAATTAAGAAACCTGACACCTAATTCGCATCAAAGTTCAATTTTACAACACCAAAGTTAATTTTTACAACGTCAAAGTTAATCTTGACAAAGTCAATATTTCCCTATATATACAACAAGGAGCACTGACGATGATTCATTCGGAATCGAAATATGGCCTTATTTGCAGCATGAATTCGAAAAATAAGTTTATTATATATATATATATATATATATGTATATGTAAATGCTGGTAGAAGACCAAATTTTTGACAATTTTAAGTTTTTTGAGAGATGACTTCAAAAGGAAACATTAATTTTCATAATCTGATTTTTTTTAATCTTTTTATTAAAAAATTTCAAATAAACTCCAAAAAATTTGGAATAGATAGCCGAAACGGGTTAGAAAAATGTCAGAATTTCGAATTGAATGATGCCATAAACGAATGAATGAATGAATGTATGAATGATTCAATGAATGAATGAATATATGGATGAGCAATGAATGATTATAATTTGAATTCCAATAAATGTTTTAGTAATAATTTGCTAAAAATTATTCCATAACTGCAAAAATATCCGCATTAACCAGGTTCGAAAGCAAAGAGGACCTGGTTGTTATATGATGTGTTATTATTTTGTACGTAGGCCTACTTATTTGCAGGTTGTTAAATTCTAAATGGTTCATTCATTTCTTAGTTTGTTCGATCATTCATTCATTCGTTCGTTCATCCATTTCTCTATAAAACGAATGATGAATAACACATTCATAGAAGTACTAGCTGTGATTAACTCCTTGTAGCTACTGTATTAATGAAAACATCATATACCATATAATAATATAATTACCATCATCTGTTACATTTCAAAATTTGAAAGTTGATTCAATAGATAAAATATTAATAAGATATGGATAGAGTTGCATTCGGTTCAATGACTGAAAGACAGGATGTCAAGCTCAAGATTGTTTTTATCAATATTTTCTTGCTGGGTTGGTGCAGTTGCAACTGGCTCCTGATTTGTTGTGCTCGTTGTAGTCACAGCTGGAGTTGACGATTCAGCGGCTGTAGCAGTAGGCGTAACGGTTATAGTAGCAGATTTTGTGGTGGGTGAAGTCGTGTTTGTGGCTACTAGCGCGGTGGTATTAGTCGTTGTCGTGTCGTGGTTTGACGTTGTGGTTGTGGAAATTAAAGCAAGTTCTTCTGAATTATGATGAGAACGTTTTACGCAATCATAATTTTAAAATAACTTAAATACTCATGGATTAATGTTTTTAGATCCATAAAACATTTAACTAACTTGAAACTCACAAATGTTTTTAAAATTTCGAAAAGCCAACTCACTATCATCACGATGCTTCTTAAAATCACCATCAAGTTCCATGCAATTCTTTTCTTCATCTTTTTTCCTCTTTTCCTCCTCCTTCCTCTTCTTTCTTTCCTCCAGTTTCTTTTTAATCAATCCCCCAATGCACGAGGCTAGTATGGTGCCAACCAAACCCCCTACGATTTCCGCCAGAGACTCTTCACTGTCCTCTTCAGGTTCATCCTCGCCCCCCTCCATATAATCACCATCAACACCCCCATCTCCACTACTGTTATTACCATCACCATCACTGTCTTCACCATCTTTGTCACGATTGTTAACATTTACGTGTTCACTCTTAATGACATCACCCTCGTCGTCGTCATCATTTTTGCTTTCGGTTAGTCCCAGGTATTCTCCAGCGTCTTGGTTTTTTTCCATTTCTTCTATAATTTTTTTGACGGCTTGAGAGAATTCTTTCTTCCATTTTTGGTCGTGTTTTGTGGCTGGTTTTGAGGTTGTTGGGGGTTTTTTCTTGGTGGAATTGTTGCTTTTGCGAGCTATATCTCCGTGGTGATCAACTTCGCCCCCGTCAGATTCATCATGGTGTTTAACAAATTCATATTCATCATTTGCGTCATTGTTGTCATTATTATTTTTATGTCTTTCGTCGTTGTTGTCGTCATCAAGGTTGGGAATGAAACGCGTTGTTGTTGTTGTGATTTTTTTGTGTGGTTTTGTGGTAGATTTTTTGGATGTTTTAACGCGTTTTGTTGCTGTTGGTTTTGTCGTTGTTGGTTTCGTTGTTTTTGGTTTCGTTGTTGTTGGTTTCGTTGTTGTTGGTTTTGTTGTTGTTGTTTTAATAAGTTTCAAAGATGACGTCGGTATCAAAGTTGATGTAACTCCATCGTTATCGTCATGTTCGTTTTTGCTTGCAACATCGCCAGTGACGTCATCATCGCCAGTGACGTCATCATCGCCACTGACGTCATCATCACCACTGACGTCATTATCAGTGTTACGGGCAGCGTTATCAACATCACCGTCATCGTTACTACCATCATCGTCATCATCATTGTTATCATTACCATCATCATCTTTATTAGCATTGTAAATGGAGCGTTTAACTCTGCTGACATTTTTTGTGTTGTTGTTGTAGCTGTTGTTGTTATTGATGATGTTGTTTATGGTATGGTTGACGTTGTTGGGACTCTTTTCAATGTCTTCGTCGTTTTTTACGCTACCGATGATGTCATTGTCATTTTTGTTCTTATTTTTAGCCCTTCTCGGATTAATTAAACGATAATAAAATTCTTCTTGACCATCATATCGTCCACCATTTTGTCCGCCATTTTGACGGCCACTTTGCCCTCCGTCTAGCACTCTAGTTCGACCAGCATCTTGAATGTCATACTGATTTTTCCGAGTTGTGCCACTAGATGTCAGTGCAATAAAAACTATGAAATTAAAATATTTTTTTCTAAATTATTTCAAAAGATATAATTTTCATTATAATTAAGAATTATTTATATTTAGTAGAGAATATACTGTTTCAAATAATTTTTTTCACCATGAAATGTATTTGACTTGACATTAAGGGACTGTCCATAGGGGATGTCAGGCTTTGGGAGGGGGTATGAGTAAGAGGTAAGAGGTATCCCATAGGGGATGTCAGGCTTTGGCAGGGTTGTAAAATGAAATCCCGTTTCGCTTTGCACCTTTTCAATATCTAACTTGAGTCAATCAAAGTCTTGTTTTTAATTGAAAATATTTCTATTGAAAAAGTTATAAAATTTTAAGTGGAATCAGATTCAACGTTTTGTTGGCGTAGGTTGATTTGAGTTTATCACTCATTATTTGCCGTAGTTATATAATACGCGTGAAAAAAAATTTATAGGGCAACTTTGAAAAGGTCGGGCCATGAAATTGTAGCATGGGAAGAGGAAGGAGTCAAAAAAAAGAATTAAAAAACATGACATCTCCGACGGACATTTCCTAAGAATAATAGGATTAAATTTAGAATTAAATTAAAATTAGAATTTAATTAGAATTAAAATAATTTAGAATTAAATTAAATTAGATTTAAAATAAATTTTTATATAAATATATAGTAAAAAAAATTCAAATAAGTAATCAAGTTTATTTATTTATTACTTGTAAGAATAAGAAAATGTATAGACATCGTCTCGATGTTAATTTAGGTGAAAAATTGAAATATTCGTCAAGCATCTAACGAAAAATAAAATCTGCCTAGCTAAAAATAAAATGTTGAGATGCGTTCAACTCATTGTAGGTATGTATGTATGTATGTATGTATGTATGTATGTATGTATGTATGTATGTATGTATGTATGTATGTATGTATGTATGTATGTATGTATGTATGTATGTATGTATGTATGTATGTATGTATGTTAAAACCAAAACATGATGAGTGATACTGAACCGTCAAACATCAAGTAACAAATGGATTAACACTTTGATTTGTCGTTGTATGTATGTATGTATGTATGTATGTATGTATGTATGTATGTATGTATGTATGTATGTATGTATGTATGTATGTATGTATGTTGAAAGTTGTTTAAACAAACAGTGGTTTAGCCAGCTTCACATCACACTAATTGGTGACAAGGACAACAACAACAAACCGACGACAGTTATAACGACAACAACAACAACATCAGTAACAATAACAATAATAAAAACAAAAATTTTATTAATACTAATTATAATAACGACGATAGTTATATTAATAATAATAATAACAAGGTGGTATTTCTTGTTATGTTGAAAAGTTTTCGCCTCTTGCCCCGGCTACAAAATCGAAAAACTTTATTTTATGAGTAGATATTCATTTATTCTTTGCAATTAGGTGTTTTGACTAAAATAACTGACCTTTTTTTTGAATAAATGAAGATTAGGTGAATGGTAGATTCTATTGATTGAATTTAACGATGAAAAAAAGATTGATCCGAGTTCATTTAAATTTAACTGACCTGCTTGTGAAAGACCCAACTTGACAACTCAAGACCTTTATTTAGTCAAATTTATTTGATAGGAATTGAATATAACCTTGTTGCGGTTGCGTTTGATGATCGAGAGAACGCCGAACCAGAAAAACAGTGAGCGGGAGAAGTAAAGAAAACTATTCGTTTGGATAGGCTGGACACGCGTTTCGTCCCTACCGGGGGCTCATCAGCAGCCCGAATACCTATCAGAATAATTATCGCAGTTTCTTATAAAGCCCGAAAAAATCACATCGTTAGAATTCTCCCAGAAAAATTTGAACTACGTGCGCACATATGTAGCACTGATTACTGTTACTTTTATAATGAATATATATATATATATATATATATATATATATATATATATATATATATATATATATTACATATAGAAAGCGAGCAAAATTTTAATACAAAAGCGCTTATAAATCTACGCATATTGGCTCAGCTTGGCTTGGCTCGGCTTGTAATTGGATGTTAAGCTAGGTGTGGTCTCAATCTATTTTGAATTATCCCCGATAGAACAGTTAAACTGTTTTTTTTATGGTCGGTGAGTCTCTGTGCAAGGAGGGAGAATGAAGGGAGACTTTCGACTATCGTACCATTAATAATTTAATACAAATTAGCTAAGGTAATTGAATAGGTAGATAGGATTATTTTTATTAAGCAATTTGAGATGCAGACACCGCTAAGCTTTCTGATGAGAATTTTCTCTTTCTCCATCAACACGGGCTGTGTTTCAACAACAATCTTGAGGAGGACTGGCACCAGTTTTGGATGACAACGTAGGAACCGAACCGCATTCAACATTCTGCCTTTGTCGAATGGACGACGTTAAGTTTTTTTTACATTTTACTTTTTTTATTATTTTAAGATATTATTTATTTGCCATTGTTTCCATTTTATATTTTTGCTTT
>NW_008705495.1:521966-531351 GCF_000326865.2 Helobdella robusta | reverse complement strand
TTGGCTGTTCGACTGACACTCTGAAGTTCGGATGACATCTTGTGTGCCGACCAGATGATGGTGGTTGGTGCAATGGAGTACAGTAACGACGATTTTTGAAATAGGGTTTAGTTTCGTTTTTTCATTTTTTTCATTCATTCATTCATTCATTCATTCATTCATTCATTCATTCATTCATTCATTCATACATTCATTCATTCATTCATTCATTCATTCATTCATTCATTCATTCATTCATTCATTCATTCATTCATTCATTCATTCATTCATTCATTCATTCATTCATTCATTCATTCATTCATTCATTCATTCATTCTTTCATTCATTCATTCATTCATTCATTCATTCATTCATTCATTCATTCATTCATTCATTCATTCATTCATTCATTCATTCATTCATTCATTCATTCATTCATTCATTCATTCATTCATTCATTCATTCATTCATTGTAGAGCGCTGTTAAACATCGCGGAAAAAGCGCTTGATAAATTAATTGATTGATTGATTTAAAATGGTAGCCAACCAGATTATCTTTTGTTAAACCGCCAGCCTTCCAGAAGCGTATTTAATAAAATTCATATTTATCGTTAGTTAGATGGACCAAAAAACTGTTAAATCTTTCATTTTAATTAATAACACAAATTACTATAAAAATTGAACGATTTATTTTAATAGACAAAACTGGATGTAACTAACGTAGCTGCTGATAAACATCTGCAAAAAATATATAAAGTAGATAAACATCAGCATACATCAAATTGTTTGAATAAAAGTCATTGGTTATTTTTCTATTTCTACTGATCTCAACTGCTTAAGAATAAGGTGAACAGTGAGACAAACAAAATTAAAGTTATCGTACATACGCAACTGAAATTTTCTCATTTGAAAATACATTGAAATCTAGGCTACAGTTGAACGAATAATAAATAACCCAAAGAGTCAAAATCTGGTAAAAAATATTTCCAACTCTGATACTCCGGAATAAATCAATTAAAAATGCTAAAAATATTAAATGAAATTGTTCTAATATAACAAAAAAACAGTTTATTATTTGAATGCATTTCTATGAAAAATATTACAAAAGTTATGAACTTTTTTTGCTGTTTGATCTTGTTAATGCCATATTTTTCAAATTTTTTAATAGTTTCATTTATTTCTTTTCTATTATTATTTCACATCTGAAAGGTTCTGCGACTGACAAATTCTGATATTTTCAAAAATAAAAACAATTTCGATTTTCTCTCTGAAGCGCTGTAAAATAATTGATAGTCAGTCAGTCGTGATATGTTTTGAGCTGCCATCATCTGATCCTACATGCAAGACACAAACGAAAGCTGAAGATCACAATCCATATTGTCTTCCTAAAGTTATTTAACGTTTAAAAGTTTAAAAAAAAGCATGCATGAATTGACCATTTAGAGGTATGGAGAATAACTTTTTAAAAATTATACAAAATAAATTTGGTGCTAGTTCGTAGAAGTTTTTTTTCTGAAACATTTAAAAATTTTTAGTTTTGTCCTCACTGAATCACTTTGACATATAAGTTTCTTATTTAAATCATTTGAATAACTAGAAAAAAGCTAAAATTAAACAGCAAACATACAACTAAAGAATGAAAACTGAAAATGGCTTTGTATTTGTTTCGTTGTTAGTAAAAATTGGTCAAAAATAAATTACATTAAAATGGTTTAACAGAATTTAAAAATTTAAATTAATTAAATTCAACACTCGTTAAGACTTAATTGAGATCATGATACGAACGCCGAAAAAAATTTGTACAACTGATTTACTATAGACAAAAAAAAAATTAACAAACAAATACCAAAAAATAACACGTCTGTATGTAGAAAAATGAAATGTTCATTCATTCCGACATTCAATCAAGCAAATATTTCACCATTCAATCAACTAAGTCAAAAAATGTGTTAGCTTCTTGTGGCAAACTTTTTATGGTTTGTACATATTTTAAGTTTACAAATCATAACAATAGAAAACTCATCATCTAAATCGGTGAATATCAACTCAATTTTATAATTTAAGAAGGTTTATAACCATTTAAATCTCACTAGAAAAAAATAAACCAGAGCAGATAAATAAAAAATAAAAGGCAAGTTGAACGTGTTTATTTAAAGATATTCCATAGTTATTCACAGATACTTACAGATACTTACAGATACTCATAGATACTTACAGATACTCATAGATATCTCACAGATACTCATAGATACCTCACAGATATTCATAGATATTCATATATCCATCATCGTCACAAAACCATCACGCTCGATAATACATATACAACTGCCGACAGACGTTAAAAGAAGATACAGAAGTTAACATTTTATGAAATAATTTGTTACGATTTCTGAATTTCACATCACCTCACAAAACACAACATAAAACTTGAATCCCACAACTCCTAGACAGTCCAAACCCATCCCAGCTTCAGTTGCATGTATGCACGTGCATGCTCCTCTCACAAGTCTGGCACGAGACATTACAACACCAGTGGAACTTGCACTTGCATCTTTCAACGTACTTAACCTTTGAACTTCTGTAACCCCGGTCGCAACACATCAAACCACATCCACTCGTCCCTTGCGATCGTCTATCGCAGACGCGCCCGGAAGTCCCCAGGGATCCTCGTTCCGGATCGGGATTGCAGAAGTTCGGCGAAGGTTCCGTGAAGATCAAATCGTCTTTCGTTGGTCGGTTGAACTTGCGATTGATTGGGATGAGTCTCGTTCCCTGCGGGTTAAAGGTCACTTGGGCAGCAGCGTCGTATCTGAAAGAGAAAGAAAAATTTATAAAAATTAATGATTTTTTTATTTGATGGTTCGAAGTATTTGTTCATAAAGAGTTTACCACAGATTTAAAACAAAAAAAAATTGATGTCAAGCCTTCCACAGATGCATCACGTACTGTTACAATCCCAACTGCGTACAACGACACAACCACTCCGAAAAACAAAATCTCCAAAAACCTGTCTCTCAATCTATCTCCAGTCTGTCTGAATGAAGGAAGCTGGTTCCAGCACGTCCTGACGCTGCACGACCCTGAGGTTCCGTGACATTTGCAGCCTATTTTTACGTGCCTGTATACCGCCTATGTGTGTTTGTGTGTGTGTGTGTGTATTTAATATGCATGGGTGTGTATTGTATGTCTCTGCATAGTTGTGTATGCCTAAGTGTGTATTTTGGTATGTCTGTGTGTGTGTGTGTGTGTGTGTGTGTGTGTGTGTGTGTGTGTGTGTGTGTGTGTGTGTGTGTGTGTGTGTGTGTGTGTGTGTTGTATGTTGTATATATTTGTGCAAAGTCAAGATAATTGGAGCTTAAAAGTTCGCCCCTTTTTAAATTGTTTCAAAAAATTCTTAATTCATTTACTAAGCAGTTATTTGTCATTTTTGTATTTTATCATTTATTCGTTAGTTCGTGCGTTCGTTCATTCATTCATTCATTCATTCGTTCGTTCGTTCATTCGTTCATTCATTCATTCATTCATTCATTCATTCATTCATTCATTCATTCATTCATTCATCCATCCGTCAATCCATCCGTCCATCCATTCATTCATTCACTCATTCATTCATCCATTAATTCTTTCTTTCTTTCAATCTTTCGTTCTTTCTTCCTTCACTTCCTTCCACTCATTCACACAGAATCATTCTAGATATTCAGCACATTTGTTATCAATATTTTAGTTCGGTCGAATCTCCTGGGACATCATTAGAAACGGTGCTTTGCAAAACAATACACACGTGCACACACAGACATACACAGACACATAAACACACACACAAACACACGCTCACATTTACACACACACACACACACATATATACACTTAACTTTACAAGCAAACCTACACATATAATTAAGCAGACACTAGTTCGTACAAACAACCAAACGATCAGGCAAAACAACACACAAATACACACACATGTGATAATATTCACCCATACAGACATACATATAAATACATACATACATACATACGCAGCATACAAACAAATACAAAATTAACCATACCATGTATTAGTGTGAATTTGAGTGTAGGGATGAGTATGTGAGTGAGTATGTGTGCCTGGATGTGTATAAGTGTGTATAGATGTGTGCGTATGTGTGTGTGTGTGCGTGCGCGTGTAATGAGATGGTGTTTTGTTTTCTTTCCATTAGAGTAGTCAGCGCTCCAGATGAAATGTTCACAGCTCTGGGCAACAAAATACAACAGCAACCATGCCAACATTAATAACAACAAACAAAAATGAAAGCAAAAAATGTTACTTTCTCACGCTCACACACACACACCACACACACACAACACACACACACAAAATAATGTAAATAATATAAATAATATATATTATAGATAATAAAGTTATACAAAACAACAATACAATATACAAAGTGTTTGTGTTTCTTAATTATTTCTGTTATCTTTAGTTTCGGTCTGACAGCATTCGAATCTGACCATCGGGTAATACCAGCGCGAGACAGGCGCTTCTGCCGACTAAGCTAACATATATATAGAACACTGTATCACATTCTAATTTGTATCCAATTCAAGTCGAATTGATGGATTTCTAACCTCTTAATGGATTTCTGCTGATGCTGGTACATACAAAAATCGTACAAATTGAAACAATTATACATAAAACGTACATTTCAAATAACAAAAAACATCTGCGATTCTACATGTTAACATAACTTGAAATACAAACTTATCAGCCAGAATGCTTGGTGTCATTATCTGATAATAAATGACAGGCAGTTTTGATATATTTATATATTCGAGATCATCATATCAACCAGATGGTTCAAGCGACACAATCTTAAATCTTCTCAATTTCCATTATTTTGAGTTATGCAAAACGTTTAATGATAAATGTATATTAAAAGCACGTAGATACAAACGCGTAGATACAAACGCGTAGATACAAACGCGTGTATACAAACAAACATAAAAAAAATAGGGATACATACAAAGAGTTTATAGTCCAAAACTTAGTGGAACAATTTGAAAACTTTTGTTTTCAAATTGTTCCACTATCAGTCGCGAATTCAACTATGGTCCAAGTTTTTGTCGGGAACGGATTTGGAAAAATGGTCGGATTATAGACGGAGCCGAATTCCGGTACAACCCTATTACAAAATACATTAATTCAGTGAACTTTATTTCAATCCCTATACACACGCTAATGCACGCACACGCACACACACACGAATACGCAAGTACGTGAAATCTAATTAATCCGAATGAGAAGCCCTGAGGTACCTTAATAAGATGAAGATGACACACGCATTTAATGAATGTCAAGGACCTTTCAATACAATGTAAACACGCATATGTATGTATGTATGTATGTATGTATGTATGTATGTATGTATGTATGTATGTATGTATGTATGTATGTATGTATGTATGTATGTATGTATGTGCGTGAAATCTATTTTTCAATTAACATGTTAAACAGATTGTAATGTGAAAATAATTAAAAAGAATTCATCATTGTTAATTCTTCCTCGATAATCATCAATGTTAATGTTAATATTACGAATACTGATTAACAGTTTTAACCATCAAAATACAAGACAATCATTCCAAAATAGAAGCACACATATATTGACACACACATACACGCACATAAACACACACACACACATATATAAAATTTATAACACCCCACACAAACACACACAAGGGCATACAAAATTACACAAAACAACGTCTTGTAAAAATGCATGTGCATGCATGTGTGTGTACGTGTGTGTGCGTGCGTGTGTGTGTGTGTGTGTACGTGCTTATTATTAAAAGAGGTCACGAAAAGGTCATGCGATTGCACAGTGCACTGACGTTCTATGAAAGGTTGTTTGCAAATATATTGCGTGATTGGTGGCTGGATACATTCACGTCTATACACACACACACACACACACACGCACACACACACACGCACACACAAACACACACACAATCACACTCAGATGTCAAGTCTGTCTCACACGTTATTGATCTTCGAAGTAAAATTAAATTATAGAAAAAAAAACACAGATCAAGTATAAATGTTTACATAAACGTGTGCAAACCTGGAAATACACACGTACACACCATAATACACACACACACTCACACACACGCACATACACACACACACACGGATACAAACCCGCAAATAAAATTCAACTTCTAACAATGTCTCCACCATCTCGTGGTGAACTCGGTGTGGTACAAACATAAAAACAGCAACAATGACTTTGACACACACACACGTACACACACACACACGCACACGCGCACACGCACATTAACAATGATGATTAACAACAATACAAATTGATAAAACACTATAACAATAATAATATAACATCCATATTAGTCATACGATGACTTGAACATTCAACAAGACGATCACATTAACGAGAATTTAGCTGCTGACATCAATAACTTCAATAATGACACAGACTTGACTGGTGACGATGTCACGGAAATTACAAGAATTATGGCGTGAAATTTAATGTAATGAGGAAATCTGCTTTATCAAGGTGTGTGTGATTATTTTATGGAAAATTTGACAACATTAATAACAACAACTACTACATCAACTAAAACATCAGCAACACAAAGAACCA
This sequence comes from Helobdella robusta, assembly GCF_000326865.2. NCBI lineage: Eukaryota > Metazoa > Annelida > Clitellata > Rhynchobdellida > Glossiphoniidae > Helobdella > Helobdella robusta. Next base: position 524,719 of record NW_008705495.1, on the reverse strand, counting down.
ACAACAACAACAAAAACAACAACCACAGCACAAAGGACCAACAACAACAACAACGACAACAAAGAACCAACAACACAACGAACCAACAACAACAACAACACAAAGAACCAACAACGACAACATTAATGATAATAATATTCTACTAAATTTACAAACATAAAACAAGGAATTAAATATCCATGCCCGTGTTTATTTGTCTTTGCTCATGTCACCTACTCGGCATGTGGTCCATGTGAAAGTGTCTAGATTTAAATATCTATGCTTCGTTTTTGTTTTTGTATCTTTGTTTCGTTTAGGTTCTAGTATCTATGTTTTGTTTGTGTTTTTGTATCTATGCTTATATGTATGTGTACACATACATACTCACGTACACAAACACACACACGTACACAAAATACACATCTACATATCGTTTGTGTTTTAGTACCTATGTTTAAGCCACGAATGTATACAGACGCGAGTACACACACACACACACACACACACACACACACACACACACACAAGCACGTAAACATACAATCACACACACACACACACACGCACATACATATACACCAATGTTGAGCTTTATTTTAGAGGCAAACACACTAATGTATAAACGCAGATAATTGTTGCAGTGGGGAGAGGTTCGGCTTCAAATCCCCACACATACCTCGGCTTATCCACTAATTTTTACTGTCACAAATTATTTCGGAAAATTTGTTTCAAAGTTCTTTTATATATAAATTTTATCTTTTATATAGTAATTTCGTACTTTGTGTTAAATTTAGACTTCGTCGCCATAATTCTTAACACTTGGGCAAAAAAAAAATGGAAATGAATAAAAAAAAATTAAAAAATACCTTTCATCAAGAACAAACTTGAATAACTGTGTGATCTTCTTTCTATTCAAAATTACGTTGGTGTTCACATGGAGCAAGAATTAACATGCATTTGTGTGTTTGCGTGCGTGCGTGTGTGTGTATGTATGTGTGTATATAAGTATGTGTCCGTGTCTTTATGTAAGTACTAAAGTGTGGATGTGTGTATGTGTGTGTGTGAATGTAGGTACAATTGTGTGTGTGTGTGTGTGTGTATGTGTGTGCGTGTGTATGTGTGTCTGTGTGCGTGTGTATGTGTGTCTGTGTGCGTGTGTGCGTGCAAGTCCGTGCACATGTCTTTACGTTCTTATGAAAGTGTACGAAGGATTACGAGGATTAAGACCTGAATAGAGATCTAAAATTTAATTTCAGCAAACAACAACAACTGCTGCTGCTGCCACTACTACTACTACTACTACTACTACTACTACTACTACTACTACTACTACTACTACTACTACTACTACTACTACTACTACAACCACTACTACTACCACTACAACAACCACTACTACTACCACTACTACTACTACTACTACTACCACTACTACTACTACTACCACTACTACTACTACTACAACAACTACCACTTCTACTGCTACTACTACTACTACTACTACTAATATTCAAAATTGATGTCCAGTTTAGCGATGACAAAGTGAAATAAACATGAAGAAAAAGAAACTGATTTATCATTAAGAAAAAATGGCTTCACGATTTAACGCAAGATGGTTCATTGAAATTCGGAAAAAAACTTATGAAATATCGTAAAATATTGGCGTCTACAAATGCCAGAATCACAACAAGTGCAAAAATAATAGTACAAGTGCAACAACAACAACAACAGTGGAATCATGATTCCGAAGTTGTAAAATCAGTTAGCAGTGATGACAAGACAACAAAATAAATCACATAACAACGACAAGAACAACAACAACGACGAAGACGACGAAGACAACACTACAACAAAACTACAACAAAATATATACATACATTACAAAACAAACGAGCTTACACACTTTAAAATCACATCAACAGCAAACAGAACAACAAAAACAACTACACATACATTACAAACGAAACGAAACGGAATTTTATTTGCTTCTCAAAATTAAAAACAAGCTTACACACGTTAAAATCACGACAACGACAACAGCAACATCATCAAAAACAACAACATCAACAACACTAACACGCTGAAATGTTCCGCTTATCACGCAAGATGTTTGCTACGTGGGAATAAACAGAATATAGCGCTGTCATAATCACACACGCATACACACACTCACGCACACACACATGCACAAACAACCAAACAAACACATACACACACACACGCCACGTACACAGACAGCCAAACGTACAAACGTACACAAAAACAACCAAACACACACACGCACCGACACGTACAAACGTACGAGCATTAAGCATTTTCACACACACACACACACACACACACACACACACACACTACACACATATATATATATATCAACGAATAATCATGAAACCGTACAAAAAATAGTTTTTACAAATGAATTGGATTCATTCACACATTCATCATTCATCCATTTATTAGTTCATCCATCTATTCTTTCATTCATTCATTCATTTTTTTAAAAGTTTTATGGTTGCATAATATTGTTTGTACACAGATATAACATATTTTTTAGCAGCACGCACACACGCACACACACACACACACGCACACACGCAAACACAAACACACACATACGACGTCATATCACTCAGTGGCGTTACGCATTTCGCAATTCTATTTATTGTCTCATTCACACGATTCCTGAGCCGAACGCGTTATTAAACAAATAAAATATTTGTTAACAATTAAAAATTTGTCTGTGTGTATCTGTGAAGATGTGTGTGTTGGTG
>NW_008705495.1:515522-521916 GCF_000326865.2 Helobdella robusta | reverse complement strand
GTGTTTGTGTGTGTGTTTGTGTGTGTGTTTGTGTGTGTGTTTGTGTGTATATATATATTTTGAGACATTTGCAAATTGTGTATTTGTTCACATATATTCAACATTTAATGCATCCACCTATAAACATATACAATATAGACAATGCATGAATGCGTGTGTGTACGTGTGTTTCCAAGTGTGTATGCGCGAGTGTGCGTGTGCGTGTGTGTGACAATCGCACGTAATTATAAAACGTAAATTAATAGCAAAACCTAATCAGGCACTCAAATCACAGAAAACAAATCATCATTCACTCATTCACCGATGTTAATTAGCTGATATATTTATAACACACACACACACACACACACACACACACACACACACACACACACACACACACACACACACACATCTTCACAGATACACACCGACAATATTTATAATATTAGCCAATTAACGGAGTAATATTTTGGATCGTTTGTTTGCCTGCGTGACAGAGTTCTAACCTAGCGATGATGTCATTGTAATGTTGTCAGTATTTTTTTGACGTCATAATGATGACGTCATTGTGTTTATGTTTTTCATGCCACAAACACACATTCACACATTCACACACACAAAAACACACACACACGGGCGACCACGAACACACACACACACAAACGAACAAACACACACACACATAAACCAAACACATTCACACAAACACAAACAATCAAACACACAAACACACACACACAAACACAAACACACACTAACCCTTCTTCCAACTTCGTTGTTGTGCAGATTCATCAGCATCCTGGACAGACCTGGGGACTTCCTTGGATGATTCTTCTCCTTCTCCATCACATCCACAAAACCTCCCGAAAACTTGTAGCCGTAGTCCGTGTTGTCTCCGCAACCTGTTAAAAGATGTTCCAGATCATAAGATGTCAAGATTTTAACATTTTATGATCTTAAGATTTCAAGATTCTAATATTTTATCAGAGAAAGTTAATAGTAGTCAGTTTCTACAGCAAAATCTTTACTAAAATAACTTTTTTTGCTAACAGAAAATATAAAATAAATTCAGCCAATTGTGGATGAAAAAACCTAAAATTTATATCTAATGAGTTGCACTTAGCCAGACCTTTTTACCAAAATCCACCTACTGAAACTCCTTATATTAAATCTAACCAAACGAATCTAACCTAATCTACCCAAAGAGACCATGAATCTACCCAACAAACCTCCCCAAATCCACTCGGGTCTGATGGCCTTCTTTGGTCTCTTCTTCTTACTACAACCGCATCCAGTCAGTTCTCCGTCCCTACACATTCTACTAATTGAGTGGACCACACCTGCCGACATCATCGCGTGTAAAAACGCTGATTCTCTGGTTGCTAGTGTACAAATTTAGAAATTTTATTAACTAATTAATTAGCTAATTAATTAATTAAATGTTTAATTAATTAACTCATACTATTAAACAGCAGACGCCCAAAAAGCAAAATTTGAATATAGAATGATAAATGAAATCTGAAATGTTAAAATGATTCAAGAAGTTATTGAATTACATTATCACATGTACTTAAATCTGTGGTGTTTTTGTGGCTCTTCTACTAAACTTAATCAATTTTTCCATTTTTATGCCATAATTATATTTTTTTAATTATCTGTTGGAAAAATCAACTCAACCGCAAATCAACAAGCACCAGCCTCATTTAACAAACTATTAACCAAAACTACAAATTCAGCAGCCATCTATCAAATATAAACCCCAAGACACACAGTGGCTAAAAAAAAACTCAAAAATACCGATAAAATATCTGCAATTTGTATGAAAAACACATCATCTACCACAAAAACTAATCACCAACCACAAAAAATCAACCACCAACCACAAAAAATCAATCACCACCCAGTAAAAACTCAACCTCCACCTAAAAACTACCAAAAAAATCACAAAACCACCCACAGACCTCTGGTAGCCACCTTTCCAAATACAGACGGCTCCTTGGGCATGACCGTACAATTCCACCTCCTGTCCTTGAACTGGTGCTGGCACTCTCCGATACCCATCTGGGCTGCTTTCACCACCCCGATCATGTGGTCCTCGTACAATTGGCAGAATTTCATCTGATGCATCGTGGTGGTAACGATGATGGTGGTTGTGATGAAAATAGTGATTGTGATGACGAAGATGAAAATTATTTTAATTTAATTTATAATTATTATTAATCCAACAGGGCTCTTTCCACTTGACTTTATCTTTAAAATTTCAAAAACATAACGAATAATAATAACATTTTGAAGATTGATTGGTTTATCCGTAATTAACCAAAAAAAATTATCATTTACAATTTAATCTATTTTTAACAAAAAAAACCTAAATGAAAAATGTTTCAACAATGATCACATTGAAGAAAGTTGCTGTGATAATTAAAGTTTTGTAGCCGGTTTGTATGAGCGGCAAACACAATCAACGAATTAAAAAATTGAGTTCAAAGGACTATTATTGCACTCCTTCTAGATTCAGAAAAACCAACACGTTCTGAAGATAAATACGTATCATTCACCACCACCATCATCTTCACCATCATCTTCATCATATTTTTCACCATATTTGTCACCATCATCTTCACCATCATCTTCATTATCCTCATCCTTCTCATCACCTTCATCATCGCCATTTTATCAATCTCCAACCTGCCCATATGACAGAACGTTCATAGTATTACAGGAGAATGTCATCAGTTCGTCATAAAGCTTTCCTTTGTGATGATGGGGATGCTGAGGCGAGCTCTGGTGGGGTACATTTGAGAGACCTAGAGACCTTAGGGGGCGAAAAAATTTGGTGACAACCTTTAAATAACATCAGGGTATTTTGTGTCAGTCCGTCGTATTGTGTGTGTGTATTGGGCTGTGTTTATTTTCAAGTAGGTAATGTGCGTATGGCATTGCGAATACCGATCATTGCGAATACCGATCATAAAATATCCATATTATCGTCGGTATTCTTAAGATCGATATACCAATTTTGTTCTCGTAACATATTTGAGAATATTTGATAAATTACAAAAATTAATTCACCACGCTGATGATGGTGGTGACGACGATGATGATGGTGGTGATGATGATGATTATGATGGTGGTGATGATGATGATTATGATGGTGGTGATGATGATGATTATGATGGTGGTGATGATGATGATGATTATGATGGTGGTGATGATGATGATTATGATGGTGGTGATGATGATGATTATGATGGTGGTGATGATGATGATGATTATGATGGTGGTGATGATGATGATTATGATGGTGGTGATGATGATGATTATGATGGTGGTGATGATGATGATGATTATGATGGTGGTGATGATGATGATTATGATGGTGGTGATGATGATGATGATTATGATGGTGGTGATGATGATGATGACGATGATGAGGAAGACGACGATGATGATGATGATAATTGTCATCATCGTCATGTCTTCGTCGTCGTCATCATCATTGTAGAATAAATCAAATCTCGCTCTCTCCGTTTATACTGGCTTTGTCATTTATTGACTGGGAGCAAGTTACTTGCTGGTGTTATTGTTGTTGTTATTATTATTGCTGTTGTTATTATTATTGTTGTTGTTGATGTTATTATTATTGTTGTTGTTGTTTGTTGTTGCTACTTGTTGTTTCTGTTGTTTTTTGATGATGTTGTTATCATTTGAACCGACATCACACAGCAAACAACAACAACAACGACGACGAAACGAAATAGAGGAATTCTATTACACCATAAGAACAACAACAACAATAACATCAACGTTATCAACAAAGAATCATAAAATCCGTCTGGCACCATAGAACAGCGTAACGTAACAAATAAAATAAAGAACGGCTTGACGATTTCTCACGTGCATGTCGGCAGAACATTGACATATCTATGTTTATTATGACTATGTTTGCGTCTATTATGTCTATGTTTATGTATCTTTGGTCATTGCTTGTGTGTTTATATATCTACGCTTATTTGCTTGATATTTTTATGTTTAATATATCTAGGGGTTATGTTTTGTTTGTTCATTTTACGTAAACATCTTTTCTTTTTATGATTTGTTTAGAGTTCTTTGTTCGTTCGTTCGTTCGTTCGTTCGTATCGTGCCAAACATTTGTAGAGTCCTTCTTGCAAGCAAACTATAGAGACGCTCTTTAATTCATGGCTGTCGGATAGAACTGACTTCAAATTTTTTTTTAGATAAAATGATTCGTCACTTTTTTCCAAATTTAGCAGCAACATTCAAAATCGACTAGATACACTCCAGGTGAGCGTGACTACAATCCAGGTAAGATAATTTTATCCAGTACGTAACTGAGTAGCAGTAATCAAAAATACTGCAAACCAAATAAAACTATGGACAAGTTTTTTTTTTTTTGCTGAATCAAATGTCAGATGGTTGTCGCCTTATTGCTCTCTGAGTCGGTTCTGATTGTTGAAAACATCCCAGACAGATTGATTTTACATACTTGTCTAAGAACAATAGCAAGATCTGTATATCTGTGTTTGTATTTTTCTGCTTCTTTGTTATTCAATGTTAGTTAATGTTCTTCTTTTTTGCTGTTAATTTTTTCTTCTTCTTTGTTGTTAATTTCTATTATTTCAGATGTATTTATCTTTTGTTTTTTGTTGTTATTTTCATTAATTTCTAATTAACTGTTTATTTATTCTATTTTTTATTAATTGGTTCTTTGTTATCTCTGTTTATATATCTATGATGGGTGGACGATATTATGCGAATTTGTTATTTTATCGGCTTTCGATGACGTCAATTTCAGTTTTTTGTATTTTGGTTCTATGTTTATTTGTTTATTATCAATAAGAAAAAGTTCTTAATAATCTTCAGACATTACGAATATTATACTATAAATGTATAGATATATATATATATCTATATCTAATTGTCTTGCAATGTTATCATTAATTAACAGTTCGTTATCTTTGTTTTTATATCAATGTTTTTTGTTTGTGGATGATATCTATGTAGATCTAGCCGTGATAAAGAAGAATTAGTGGATGGTCGATGTATACATGAAATATACAAAGCAAAAACGTACAACTTATTTACACGCTACACACACACACACACACACACACACACACACACACACACACACACACACACGTTTACACAAGCGCACACACACAAATTCCGCAATAAATATTATTATATGTTGTCGCAATTAGCAGTTTGTTGATAGTCAAATAGTAAGTTGTCATTAAATCAAAACGGCATATCATTAACTACTACTACTACTACTACCACTACTACTACTACAGCTACTACTACTACTACTGCTACTACTACTGATTTTACAGCTACTACTTCTACTTCTACTGCTTCTAATATTAAACATATCACATGTCAGGCACAATACACATGATACATGTTTGTCGCACAAGATACATGTTTGTCGCACTATTGTATGTAAAGTTAAACAAACATGTTAAACAAACAAACATTGCTAGCTGCTACACAACAATTATATTTTCAACTAAAGCAACAAATCATTGTTTGCATTTAAATTTCTTGAGTTTTGAGGTAAAAACCAATGATTGAGAAACACGTAAACACGACAATCACACACACAAAAACACTCATTTCTCTTTTTCATTTTCTTTTTCTCTCCTCTCTCTCTCACACGCACACACACACACACATATATACACACATACATACATACACACATATACACACATTTCCCGGCTGCGCGAGATCCTAGGACCAACATAATAAACTAGTTAGTCGGGACTAAATGATAGTTTTTAATTATGGCTTTTGTTTTTAACCAAGGACTCGCACATACGTACGTACGTACATACATGCATACATACACACATAAATTAAGACTCGGATGACGACGGGTCAGCGCATCATTAAATAAATTAATGAACCAGAAACTTTTAATGGCATCTCAAGATTTCACATGCGACATTCGTTAACGAGATTGAAAAAAAAAATATTATTACTTATACCGGTAAGGACTGATTGTAAAAAATGCGAAAATATTGCTTTTACTACAACAACTACTACATACTAGTTACGCTGATGCAATTACTACTAAAAAGAAAGAAAAAAAGAGAGAGAGAGAAAAAGATGGAAAGAAAAAAGATGGAAAAGAGAAAGAAAGAGATATGCTTATAATTTATAAACGCTAATATAATTCAGGGTTGAAAGGGGAATAAATTCTCGCGGTTAAACCTCAAAAAAAAAACAGTTGGAGGAATCTTTTCCATCTTCCTATTAAAGAGAAATTAATTTATCTATGTACGCACGCGCGCACACACACACACACACAAACATACGCGCGCGCACGCACACACACACACACATATTTATATATATAGATGTATGTGTGTGTCTGTTTTGTGTG
>NW_008705495.1:500522-513022 GCF_000326865.2 Helobdella robusta | reverse complement strand
TCATCATCACCATCATCATCACCATCATCATCACCATCATCATCACCATCATCACCACCAACATCATCATCACTATCATCATTACCATCATCATCAACATCATCATCACCACCATCATCACCACCATCATCACCATCATCACAATCAACATCACCATCATCATCATCATCATCATCATCACCACCATCATCATCACCACCATCATCATTACCATCATCATCACCATCATCACCACCATCATCACCATCATCACAATCAACATCACCATCACCATCATCATCATCATCATCATCACCATGATCATCATCATCACCATGATCATCATCATCATCACATTATTTATGGTGTCGTTAGATGTGCTGTAGCCAAATTCTTCAAAGTTGATCAAGATCAATGGACTAATTCATTGAATGATGGATGGACGAATGAATGAATGAATGAATGAATAAAAGAACGAATGAATGAAAAACAAAAAATTCTGTTAAAATCTGAGCACAAACTAAACTAAAACTCAATTAAATTGGGTCGAAGATATAACCAAAGACTTTATTCATGGTAAGGAGATTAACATTTTAGGTAAACACGTACACACACACACACACACACACGCACACGCACACGCAAACACAAGAACACAACTAATGCTTGGTCGTTGTGAAAGTAAAAATGAAAAATTTCTCAAAAGATTAAGGTGTGAACGCCTGAACAAAAACAAATTAACCAACTGAAAAACGTTCAAGTGGATGAATGAAAAAATTGATGGATAGATGATTGAATGAACGAACAAGTGAATGAATGAACGAGTGAACAATGAATGAATGAATGAATGAACGACAAGTGAATGAATGATCCGATGAATGAAAAATATGATGAATAACCAGTTTGAATAGATGCTCTATATGACCGTAAACAAAATGTTAGAGTAACGAACGAATGTAACCGCAAGTTAAATATAATAAGCACCCAAAAAAACACTAACCAACCAATTAAAAAAATAACAGCTAACTCACACATACACATATAAAACAAACAAATGAATAAACTTTAAATAACATATGAACGAACAAACAAACAGACAAACAAACAGACAAACATAAGAAAACTCGAACGAACATACACATATGCGAATAAGCAAGCATATATACATACGAACGTTCGCACAAACAAACAAACGAACGAACGAACGAAAGAACAAACGAACAAGTATAAATCAATCAGAAATGATCAAATTGAACAATAAGTTAGGCTTATTGTATTAAAAATCACCACAGAAATGTTAAACGCTTCTATTCTTCTTTAATATTATAAAATTTTAAACACAACGACATCAACAAAAATAATATTAATAATAAAAACAATATTAATAATTATTAGTAATAATAATAATAATAGGTAATAATAATATTTATAATTAAAAACAACAAATTATATCAAATAAGATTTTAATGGCACATTATTGTAAATAAAGTCATTTATAATATTTCTTTTATTTTTACTATTTTAAATGTTATTGTGTCAATAATGATAATAATATTATTATTATTATCTTAAATATTATTATCTTTATTGTTATTAATCTAGGGATTTACGTTTTCCATTAGCTAGAGCATCAAAGAGAGCATGTATGAATGTATGTATGTATGTATGTATGTATGTATGTATGTATGTATGTATGTATGTATGTATGTATGTATGTATGTATGTATGTATGTATGTTTGTTTGTTTGTATGTATGTATGCATGTACGTATCTATTTGTTTGTTTGTAAGTTGTTGTTTGTTAGTTTGTATGTTGCTGTTTGTTTGTTGTTTTTACAAGGCAAACTAATGCATACTATTAAATGTTTTTAATGTATGGGGTAAATACTTTACACTTGTGCCCTGCAAACTTTTCGACATAGCGGGCCGGTACTGAATGTCATAGGCGTGACGCAGAACACTCACAGATAAAATGCTCACACACACACACACACACATATATATACACAATACACACACACATATACACAATACACACACAAACACACACACAAACAATCACACTAACACACACACACATATATATACACAATACACACACAAACACACACAAACAATCACACTAACACACACACATTCACGTTACAAAGCGTGTTTGAGATGAGAAGAGCGCCACACGTAACGGCCTATAAACGTCCAAACATCTTCAGTGGTTAGTCTTCCGACATTAATAGTCATGCATGAAAACCAGATTTCACAGAAATAGGTGGAAAGAGATAGAAGGAGTAGTTGTCATTGTTCTATCTGTGAGCTCTTGTAGGTAATCTGTGCTTATGCGCATTCAGAAAAACATCAAACTTTTTTAAATTATCTACACCATTTGTCAATAAAAAAAAATGAAATTAAAGGCTTAAAACAAAAACCTCAGACAATTGTATCAACAGATTTAAAATAGGCCATTTAAGTCTGACTTACTCTTGGATTCTCGGCAAGACTAATTTGCCTACATGCAGCTCTTGTAACGAAAAACTAACTATCTATTACATATTGGTCGAATGTAATAGCCCCAAAAATGGTAGGAAACAACAATTTATTCCTTCTGATGTAAAAATTTTTTTTTCCAGAGTTAACATCAACAATCTAATAGACAAAATTTGTCTACGGGAGATACACATTTTTGAAAGAGTTTAAAAACAGTCTTCCAAGAGTTAGAAAACAATAAAACCGCTTTATAGAAAAAAGTAGTGAAGATAGCCAGATGTGCTGAGGTGACGTTCAACTGCACAGACAGACACACAGACAAACAAATTAATGAAACGCTGTTTAAATTTAAATCAAAATGGCCGGCATTCATTGCTCTTCATTCGATAATGAGTGCAGTAATGATGGAATAATAATAATAATAAATATTATTATTTTTATTATTATTCTTTTTTCTATATTTTTAGATCAATCTTCAATCGTCTTTTTTTAATTTATGGCATGCTTGTTAGACATTAATCATCTGATTGTTAGCTTGATAGTTTGATACACATACATACATACGAAACAAAACGAAACGAAACGAAATTTTATTTGCTTCTCAAAATTTAAAGAAAGCAGGATGACCATAATAGAATTTATAAAAAATTCGTCTAGTATGGCCACCTAAACAGAAATATTCTATGTTCGTACATAAGTTTTTCAGCAAATAATAAAAATTTTCCCCAAATGATCTATGAGAAGCATGTTAGATGTTAGTTGTTAGTAAATTAACGAGCTATGTTAGCAAAACAGGTGTTAATTATTAGTACGATGGTTCACGGTTTATATATAACAATGTTTAGTATCTATCCAGAAAAATACGGGATAGCCATTACATAGTTATCTATATATTTAAGCAACATATAGAACGACATGAATAGTAGATCTCACAGTAAATAAATATATAAAAACTATATACTGATGTCTGTGGATTTTTTCAAGTGAGTAAATTAGATGCGACTTTTCCAATGAGATCAATCAATAAAGCAATCAACCAATTCCTCAATCAAGAAATCAATATAATAATTAGAAATTTAAAGCGATAGATAATAAAATAAATAAATAAGAATTGTACAAATACATCCGCTCGTTTAGCGATCAGCAACAGTTAACATTCAATGTCATTATTCAACAAATAAATTTTCATTTTATTTTTAAAATTTGCTTCATTAATTTTATTGAATGGAAAACCATGTTTCAAAATAGCATTCCAAATTCTTGGCCCTTTACAAATGATATGAGAAAAAAGTATGAATGTTTTTGATTTATTTGCTAATATATTATATTGACGTCTGGAATTATATATCGGAATAAAATAATTATTGAAAATAGAAGGAAGTTTGTTTGAAAGTTGTTTATATACAAAATTGGCTGTAAAATATAAATTTAATTTATCAAAATCTAAATTATTAGTTAATTTGAACAGTTGAGGTGTGTGAGCATCTTTTCGAGAAAATACATACATACATACATACATACATACATACATACATACATACATACATACATACATACATACATACATACATACATACATACATACATACATACATACATACATACATACATACATACATACATACATACATACATACATACATACATACATACATACGTACATACGTACATACACATCACACACATTTTTAAATATTCGTACCGAAGATAAAACCTCTCGGACTCAAAATGCTTTCATTGTTGTTGATGATTTTTATAACTTTATAATTGATATAATTGTTATCAATCCAGATGAAATTTATATGAAAATACAATTGGATTGATGAGATTGTTTGTGTGTACGTGTTTGTATGTATGTGTGTTTGTATGTGTGTTTGTATATATATATATATATATATATATATATATATATATGTATGTATGTATGTGGGTTGTGTATATTTATCATAAAATTTCAATCATTTGTTTATATTTTCAATGAATACACCAATTATCTATTAATTTGAGGGGTTCTCCACTGAGATACGTAAAAACACACATGCACACTCGCACACAAATGTATATTATTTATATGTCTATTTTTCTTTCTCATTCATAAATTTCTTTCAATAAGCACATACAGAAAACCAATTTGTCATAGAGCCATGCCATCAAAAAGCATACACAGAACTGTTACGTGTCATTTGAGATCCTAGTTTACCATCAGTTGATATCATGATTCTATTTATGATACATGATTTTTTGCCTCTTTCGTTACCTTTTAAACTCTGCGCCGTATCTTATATACATATATATATATATATACCTAATCTCTCTCTCTCTCTTTCTCTCTCTCTCTTTCTCCCTCTCTTTCTCCCTCTCTTTATCTCTTTTTACTCTTCGGTTTACCTGTAACAAATGTCAATTATACTAATTAAATTACTTATTAATTACCAATTAATTACATAAAATACTAGCCATTAATGAAATGGATGTTATTTTCATAGCTCGATCAATTACGTAGCTATGTGTTGCCATTAGCGTTTAAATTTTTGTTTTGTTTCATACATTATGCAAGTTTTTTTATTACTTTGTTGTCAGTGGCTATCAGGAGATCATTAAAGGGTTTGGTTAGCTTTGATGATAACTAATGGGAGACAAACTGTTAATAAAAACATATACTTATCCTTCTTCATATATCTTTACTTTCTGTCTTTTCACTGTGCTTCTCTGCTTATTCTTTCAAATGATTTCTTTATTTTTCATTTTTTATTATTCATTTTTTCCTCAACAACAAACAAATTCGTTAATTGGAGAAACTGAATATTAGCATTTATTGCTGTTCTAACTGATTGAAGTTCTAATTTTAGGCGTTATTACGTTCTGGATGTTAAATTTTTTTCGGATTAGTTAGACACTGTTTTCTTGTGTGACTGCTGGCTACTTATCGGTATATATGTACGTATTTGAATGTTTGTACGGTTGTATAATTGTTTATCAATTTGTATAATTTGTGTATATGTTTGCATATCTTCAGGATTGTTGTGTATTTGTATGTTCGAATGATTTCATTTGTGTTATGTTTGTATATTTGCAATTTATAAATAAATATGTTTGTACATATTTGTATGTTTGTATATATTTGTATAAATTTGTATGTTTGTATATATTTGTATTTTTGTATAAATTTGTATGTTTGTATATATTTGTATGTTTGTACATATTTGTATATTTGCTGATATGTTTCTCTTCGTTTGTCTACCAATGTAAAAATTGGTTTGCTAAATAACTGCATATGTTTTAGTTAAATTTTGAAAAGGTTCTTATTGGCTAATTTACTAACCAAGCAATAATAGCTGGCGGTTATGGTGCCTGGCATTACTGTTGTAGTGATAGAGTTCGAACGCAAAGTGATTCCTACATAACACGTACAATGTTTGTGCGCAAGCTATTTGCACAAGACGTTTGTTGTTGGTTTCTTATCTCTGTGACTCTTGAAATTTTTTAAGTTCTTTTTGCAGATAAATTTTAATAAATATATATCAGTATTTATTTGGTTTATTGCAAAGGATTTCAAACGACATCACGAACGATATAAAAGCGATTTAAATATATCGAACGATTATTTAAACATTACAAGCGTTATAGGATTATGTTTCAACACATCAGGGATACTTTGTTAAAAATTTATTGTTTTACCACAATTCAGATCACATCAGAAATAAAAGCAAATTTTTTAAGAATAATGTGCGAAATGAAGCAAATACATTTCGTGGGAGCTTCTATTCAAATAATTTTTAAAATAGAATTTGTGATGTCTATATTCTGATGGCGTTGCTATCTCTCTAGACTTGTCTCAGTATTTGTCTGTCCTTTCTAGACCGTCTGAAACGTGCTTCTTTAGACTTCTTGTCTCGGTCATGTCTGCCCTTCGTCTTGTTTCTGACTCGTATCGTTTCAATATGATGGCGTTGGTATCTCTCTAGACTTGTTTCAATGTTTGTCTGTCCTTTCTAGACTTTCTGAAATATGCTTCTTTAGACCTCTTGTCTCGGTCAGGTCTACACTTTGTCTCGATTCGGATTCATCAAGTCTATGGAATTGTCTTTGAATACAAACATTGCAGTCTCAAGTTTAGCAGTCTCAAGATTTATATGTCTCAGCAACTACTGGATAAAAATATGATGACTAAACATCCAACTAAATGATGATAGATAATAATCCAAAGCTGATGCTGATCCGAACAAAATTGATAATACTATCATTTTTTTATAATTTTGACGATGAAATGAAAATAGAACTAGGAGATAGATAAAACTAAAAAATAATGATGAAGAAAGTGATAAAAATGCCTTAAACGGTGTCGATGGTAAACTCTAAATTAGTAAAATCATAAGCAGCAATGATGAACTAGACGATGAGACTGACCAAAGATTCAAAATATTAACGAGAATATGAATAATAAAATTAAATAAGACAAATAAAAATGATTGATTGATTGATTGATTGATTGAATAAATAATCGATTGAATGAATGAATGAAGGAATGATCGATTGAATGAATGAAAGAGTGAATGAATGATTGAGGGAATGACTAAAAGAAATAAAATAAAAAAGGATAAGAAATTGTGAGATGAAGACATCAGTATGAGCGGCGACAAACTTGACAAATTAACTACCATTTTGCGCACCAGTTGAGTATAAAATGAAATGCGAACATAAATTAACCAAATGCATGTATCAGATATCATTCATGTCCTTATATCAAACTATAAATTGTGTGAATAAAAATTACTCACACGTACACACACACACGCACGCACACGCACACATACACATATACGATGATGATGATGACGATCATGAGCGTTTTCGACTTTATTGGAATTCTTCCGGTCGTCATGGAGTTAGGTGACATTTAATTAAAGAGAAGATTGAAAGATTAAATGATTGTATGGATGAATGAATGAATGAACGAACGAACGAATGATCGAATGAATGAATTCGTGAATGCTTGAATGAATGAATAAATGAATGCTTGAATGAATGAATAAATGAATGCTTGAATGAATGTATGAATGAATGAATGAATGAATAAGTGAATAAATGAGTAAATAAAAAAACAATTTATTTAATTAATGAACAGATATAGGTGAACGAATTTTAGAAATAGTGTGTGTGTGAACGAACGAGCGAACGAACGAACGAGCAAACGAATTAAAAAAAATAAATAAATTAGATTTTTGTTGATTAAATATTTTATTTTCTTAATTTCCAAATTACGCTCCACCACCATCGTCTTCATCCTTATTTTCAACATCGACAAAATATTATCGAAATTAAACCCCGTGAACACGTGTTGTTCGTGCTTATCAATCACATTTACAATTGAAAAATTACGTTTTATAACACACACACACACACACACACACAAACAAACACTCACGCACACACACACGCACACACACACAAACAAACACTCACGCACGCACACACGCACACACATATATATATATATATATATATACACATAAATATAACTTGATCTTCTTATGTATACTGTGTGCTATTTATAAAGCTGACAAATAATTTTTAACCGAATCTCGTGTCGAAACGTCGTACGTCATCTATTCATTCAAAAACTCTCTCCTTCTTTCTCTCTCTCTTTCTCTCATTTTTTCTTCTAGCTTTTTTATCTTTCTCTTTCCGTCTTTTTTCTATTTGTTTTTCACTCTGCTGCCCTGAGAAGCTTGGAACTGCTCACACGTTTTTCTAGAATTTAAAAAAAATTTTCGCGCCACACGACCCAACACGACCCAACATGACACACCCCATCAGGGTGTACACATGCAAATTTTGTATGCATACACTTACGGTGTATGATAGTCTTTGAGAGTTTCGGATAGACATTATTCGAACCAGGCCATGGCGTTATAACACCGAGTGACATGGTACTTCTACCGTCTGAGTTAGCTCGTCGGTTTATCTTCTCTTTCTTCTTCTCTCTCTCTTTATTTCTCTCTCTTTCTCTCTCTCTCCCTCTGCCTGTCTTTCTTTCTTTGAATTCCTGTATGAAGTAAACTTACTTGAGTTGTAGAACTTATATAATTATTTATTCTTCTATTACTCTACAAAATGCATAAAGATGAAGGTGAACACATATAGACGCAAAGACAAGAATTATGAAATCACATGCATACGCATTCTTTCACATACACACGCACACACATACACACGCACGCACATACACACGCACGCACATACACACACACACACGCATACGTGCATGTGATAGATAATAGAGATGAGTTATGAAGTTGAATTGATAATAAATTAAATAAACGAATGTCATAAAATGATTATAATGTTATTGCTGGTCTCACGAACGCAATGAGTTCTATGTGGTGACACGATGTGACGTGGTTTGGCTGGTGTTTGGTCTATTGTATCCGCTTGTTTGTGTGTTTATCTGTCTGTTTGTCTGTCTAAATGTTTGTCTTTTTGTCTGATGGTTTGTCTGTCTATTTATGTGCCTATCTGATTTAGTTTGTCCGTCTTTGTATGTTCATCTCTTAAACGGTTTATAAATATATTTTTTTATTTATCTTTTTGCATGTGTCTGTGTTCGCCTATTTAACCATTTTTCTATTTGTTTGATTGTTTGTTTGTTAATTTGTT
Source organism: Helobdella robusta (assembly GCF_000326865.2). Classification (NCBI taxonomy): domain Eukaryota; kingdom Metazoa; phylum Annelida; class Clitellata; order Rhynchobdellida; family Glossiphoniidae; genus Helobdella; species Helobdella robusta. The sequence continues at coordinate 503,906 of NW_008705495.1, read as the reverse complement.
GTTCGTCTATTTATTTGTTTGTCAAAATGTTTGCTCTTTGGTTCGTTTGTTCGTCCAGCGTATCGATGAACGTTGAATGTTACCTATATGATCAATCAGTGAACAAGTGCCTGCTGCCTGCACATTTTTTATTTTCCATGAGTCACTTCTAACTTTTTTTCAATTAGAAAATAATCTCAAATGTAGTGAAAGAATAAATTAATCAAAAAATCACAACAAGCTCTTTACACCGTTCGCGCTCGTGAATTAAACTTTATCTGCTAGTTGTAATATTCGAAATTCACTTTTAAGCCTTGTAAAAGCAGGATGGTGATGACGACGATGATGATGATGTGGTAAGATGATGATGATGAAGACGATAATGGAGGGAGAGAAAAAAAAAAAGAGAGATAGAGAAAAAGAGAGAGAGAGAGAAAGCCAATGAGAATTTAAATAAGAAGAAAACGGTAAGAAAATAAAAGGTTGAGATAGTATTAAAATCCAGAAGAGAGAAAGAGGAAGAGAAAGAGAGAGATAAGAGATAATAAAGATAACAAAAAGTAGAAAGATGGCTATCGTGAACGTATGAATGAATGAATGAATGAATGAATGAATGAATGAATGAATGAATGAATGAATGAATGAACGAATGAAAGAATGAATGAATGAATGAATGAACGAAAGAACGAACGAATGAGTTAATGTAAAAAAAACTACATTACGAGCGATTGATAGCTTTGATAAGCGAGTGTGTCAACAAAGGAGGAAAAAAACCATCCTAACAACAAATTTTTATTTATGTGCACGTGTGTTTTTATATTTATTTAGTTTTTTTTTATTTTGTTAAATAATATTTGGTGATTGTGATGATGATGATGATGACGATGATTAGGATCATCATTATCATCATTATTAATTTATTATTATTATTATTATAATTATTATTATTTACTGTTTTATATTTAATGAGAGTTTTATCTCAATTTGTTTATCGCTATGGTCTAGTTTGTCATTATCGCCACGCATAACTTTTGCCATATCGAGTGATATGGTATCATATGGTTTTATCATTTGTATCATTTGTATCGTCATCATTGTCTTTATCATCGTTATCATCATCGTTATCATCATCATCATTGTCATTATCATCATCATCGTCGTCGTCATCATCATCATCGTTATCATCATCATCACCATCATCATCATCATCATAACTCACCACCACGTTTGAGAATGGCAGCCTGTAACGAGAAGTAACAAGATTAATATCTTTAACGCGTTTGACGATGATGACGACGATGATGATGATGATGATGACGACGGTGATGAAGGTGATGAGGGTGAATACAGTGATGATGATGATGACGTGGGCTTTCTTGATAATGATGATTTTGAGAGCATGGGTTCAGTCACTAATAGTTTTAATGACATTGTTGATCCTTTCAGTAACGAAGACGATGAAGAGGAAGAAGATGATAATGATGATGATGACGTCATTTTTGTGTGCTAAAGACGTTTGAAGCCGTAAATTGTGGCGTTTTTTTGGTTTTGGTGTTTGTGGTCTAGTCAAAATTGAATCAGTTTTTCTTTAAGACTTTTATAACTCCAATATAACCTTATGGAATATAGTGTGATCTTTCTTAAAAGTTTTGTTAGGAAAAATTGTTAATAATTTTAATAATTTAATATTAACAACAATGTTAATAAGCTTTCGGCGAAGTAACTCTTTTTGGTGATGATGTTTCTTTGTTGTTGCTTTGTCGTTTTTAAGTTGTGTTAATGTTGATGTTGTTGTTGTTGTTTTAATGTTGAAGTTGTTGTTGTTTTAATGTTGAAGTTGTTGTTGTTTTAATGTTGAAGTTGTTGTTGTTTTAATGTTGATGTTGTTGTTGTTTTAATGTTGAAGTTGTTGTTGTTTTAATGTTGATGTTGTTGTTTTAATGTTGAAGTTGTTGTTGTTTTAATGTTGAATTTGTTGTTGTTTTAATGTTGAATTTGTTGTTGTTTTAATGTTGAAGTTGTTGTTGTTTTAATGTTGATGTTGTTGTTGTTTCAATGCTGATATTGTTGCTGTCTTAATGTTGAAATTGTTGTTGTTTTAATGTTGATGTTGTTTTAATGTTGATGTTGTTGCTGTTTTGGATGTTGTTGTTGTTGATGTTCTTCTGACACTATTTCTTCGCGTGCAGATCAGCCTACGAAGTCAAAATTTCATCTGTGGTTGGATGACAAAATTTTTGTAATAATTTCTACCGATTTAACTCCAAGCAAATGTTTTGTGGTAGCTACCAACTCCAGCCAAATCAACAAGATTTCATGTGATTTGATTAGAAACGGTATCACTGAAAAAGTATAAAAAAAAAAAAGATGTTACACTATCCAATGCAAGTTGTCTTTGATAACTATGGTGATGTTAATAATAATAATAATAATAATAATAATATTATTATTATTATTATTATTATTATTATTAATGATAATGATGATGATGATGATGGTGGTGATGATGACGACGATGATGATTAATCCTAATGGTACATCTAAAATATATCGATGCTATGTTTATGAAAGTTCATCTTATAATTATTTATAATATTGTATAATATATTTTTATTGTAATTTCAATTTGTTATTATTATTATTATTATTTTACTACCTATGTATGGTGTAATGTACGAGTATTGTATCTGTCTGTTTGTGTGTGTGTGTGTGCGCGTGCGTGTTGTGGTTGTGTGTGTTTAAACGATGTTGCCAAAATATTTTATATATTTTATTTATAATTTGCTATATTTAAATTTAAAAATTGTTCATTACTTGATTAAAAGTAAATTTTTCCATTTAAATTATGAAGTCTTAAAATTATTACCAACGTAAACATATAAGTTATATTATTCATTTTCATTATTTTTAACTAAATCTTAAAAAATTAAAAAATCGTAAGAGCTCTTCAAATAATAAATTAAATTAATTAGGTAATTTATAGATTCATATATCTGTGATAAAAACATTCGGATATAATTAAATCAAATTTTAAAAAATATTTTCGTAAAACTAATTCACCCAATAGGCAAGCCACCAAACAATGGCAACTCGATGCATTTCAATAAGAATTTGTTACTCTTCAGTTCGTGTTCTGGCTATTATACTGACTATAAAGGGTGTGCGTGTGTGTGTGTGCGCGCGTGTGTGTGTGCGCGCGTGTGTGTAGGTATGTATGTATGCGATATGTATATATTGATACGCATAAAACTGTCTGTGTTATTATTATTGTAGTTTTCTTTCTTTGGATACATGTTTAGCGTGTATGCTAGTCGAACTGTGTTTTGTATGTGTATGTATATGTGTGTATATGTTTGTATGTTTATGTATGCATGTGTACGATATTTGTGTGTGTATCTGTGTGTG
>NW_008705495.1:497858-499772 GCF_000326865.2 Helobdella robusta | reverse complement strand
GTATGTATGTATGTATGTATGTATGTATGTATGTATGTATGTATGTATGTATGTATGTATGTATGTATGTATGTATGTATGTATGTATGTATGTATGTATGTATGTATGTATGTATGTATGTATGTATGTATGTATGTATGTATGTATGTATGTATGTATGTATGTATGTATGTATGTATGTATGTATGTATGTATGTATGTATGTATGTATGTATGTATACATGTATGTATGTATGTATGTATGTATGTATACATGTATGTATGTATATATGTATGTATGTGTGTGTGCGTGTGGTGTATGTATATACAATATACATTCCACACAAACGGGTATTGAAAATTCACCTTTGAAGATATTCATCAATGAACTCAGGGCATCTATGTTAATTTACATGCGTGTTTATGCAAAATGACTTTTAATAACTAAAGGTGTTAGTCAACTCACGTACACTACACACACAAACACACACACAAACACACCCACACAGATACATTATGTACGTATATAGAAAGAGAGAGAGAGAGAGAAGAAGAGATAGAGAGAGACAAAGAAAAGAGTAAAAGATATATATATATATATATGTATGTTGGTGAAAGACCATAATTATAGAATAATTATAGAATATTGTAGAAAAAATATATATATATACATATTTATATTTATATAGCAAAACCGAAATAGAGAGAGAGAGAGAGAGATAAATAAATGATTAAACAAACACATGTAAATATACAAAAGACGAACTTGAAACAAAAGAGAATTGATCAATGATTGACACGTCAGATAACGAACTAACATTCTGAAACGTCGATCGCAATTAATTTACACGCTAGTGTTGTCTGTTGATTATTGGGCGGTTGATGATCTGCCACATCTAACTTAAAATGCTTTTGCGTATGTTTTAACTCTTTGATTTGTTTCTGTGTTTATTTTGTTTCGTTCAACTCTTTGCTTCGGATAACTTTTTGTTTGAATTTTTTTTTTGTAAAAAAAAAATTCAGTGCTTGACTGAAAACAACACTCCCACAACTTAAATACAAACAAACACACACACACCTACACACACACACAAACACATACATGTATATATATATATATATATATATACAAACAGAGACACACAAACACACATGCAAGCACTTTTTACATACATTCACTCAGAATTCACCGAATCCATTCACCACTATACAATATACATACACAAGTGAGAAAACCACTTGAAAAAGCGCGATGATTATTTCACGAAAATGAATGAATGAATGAAGAATGAATGAGTAAATGAAAAATGAATGAATGAATAAATGAATAAATGAATGAATCAATCAATCAATTTCAATCAATCAATCAATTTCAATCAATCATTTAGCTTATAAAGCGCTATTTCCGCGATGTTCAACAGCGCGGAAATAATGAATGAATGAATGAATGAATGAATGAATGAATGAATGAATGAATGAATGAATGAATGAATGAATGAATGAATGAATGAATGAATGAATGAATGAATGAATGAATGAATGAATGAATGAATGAATGAATGAATGAATGAATGAATGAATGAATGAATGAATGAATGAATGAATGAATGATTGAATGAATGAATGAATGAATAGATAGATATAGAGATTGATATATGAATAAATAGATAAATGGATATGATATCATTGAACCTCAACGTAGCTGTAGCACCACCTTCAATCAATCATTCAACTAATCAATCATTCGACCAATTAATCACCTAATCAACCAACCAATTAATCCTCCAATCAAACAATCAGTCACTCAGCCAACCAGTCATCCATCCAATCGATCAATCAATCACAAAACTTAGTTACATGACTTACAATTGTACATCAATATGCTTATTAAGTACTGTTGCTACTTTACACATTAACACACACGGCGCACACAC
>NW_008705495.1:496585-497752 GCF_000326865.2 Helobdella robusta | reverse complement strand
TGAGTGAAAGAAGGAATGACGGAAGGAATGAACGAGTGATTATTGGATTGATTGATTGATTGATTGATTGATTGAATAGATAAATAAATAAAGGAAAGGGAGATTAAGAGTGCATATTCAGAAAATCATTTCATCAAAATATTTTAATTGCCGGCAGCACAACTCCAATATTTGCTCTTCAACGTACGTACGAAGTTATTGCTTGGTTGTAACCGATCATATTTTTGATCTATCTGACGATTATGTCTGTGTGTGCGTCTATGAATAACTATTTAAAGTGGTTGTTGAATGACATGAATGAAAATAAATTCATTCATTCATTCATTCATTCATTCATTCATTCATTCATTCATTCATTCATTCATTCATTCATTCATTCATTCATTCATTCATTCATTCATTCATTCATTCATTCATTCATTCATTCATTCATTCATTCATTCATTCATTCATTCATTCATTCATTCATTCATTCATTCATTCATTCATTCATTCATTCATTCATTCATTCATTCATTCATTCATTCATTCATTCATTCATTCATTCATTCATTCATTCATTCATTCATTCATTCATTATTTCGCCGCACGATAGTCAGGCAGAGTGCAACAAACAAGTCATTATTAGTGAAATCACATTCAACTGCTATTTTTTTGCCATTTTACCGAATCAACTCACACGCACACAAACAAACATACACACATACACGCGCGCGCGCACACACACACACACATCTACACATATATATATTTTATATTTACTTAAAAATTGAAAGATTGATTAATTGTTTGACTATCTAACATATCATCCGTATTTAAGAATCATATTGAGATACATAATACATTCAGGCTTGTTAGATTTCGGCATGTTATATAAACAAACACGTACTTCTTCACACGCACACACGCACGCGCACACACGCACACACATGCACACACACGCACACATAAAACCCACACATATTTGATACGTAGGTGGTTTAAAATAAAAACTTCACACAATCAATAATAAAACTCCATGACTTAATGAAGACAGTAACACCAGTAGAGCAAGCACTACGTGAAATCGTCAAAAAAATGCAAGAATATGAAGAAAAAAAGAAAAAACAACAACAATCACGACACTATGACAATTAAATTAACAACAACAACAACTGCCACAACAGC
>NW_008705495.1:490547-494501 GCF_000326865.2 Helobdella robusta | reverse complement strand
GTGGTGATGATGATGACGATAAGGATGATAAAAATTATTCAAATCAAACAAGACGACAATGATTTTAATTATGACACACACAAACACACCAACACAAAAACAAACACACACACACAATAATAATAATAATACATACATACATACAATTAACACACTAGAAATGTCAACATCATTATTAGACAGAGGATAATGATGATGACGTATATGAGTGTATTTTTTCTCTGCTTTATAATTTTTTAGCTGCTCCGATTAAAATTACTGGAACTTCGTGCCACAACACGACGCACGTACACAGTTGTGTGTTAGCGTACACACAATTCTATGATAATAATGATGATGAAGAAGATGAGGAAGAAGATGATGGCGATAAAGATGATGATGAAGACGAAGAAGATGATGGCGATGAAGATGGCGATGAAAATGATGAAGATGATGGTGATGTAGATGATGATGATGAAGAAGATGATGATGTAGAAGATGAAGAAGAAAATAAAAAAGATGAAGAAGAAGAAGTTGATGATGAAGAAAAAGATGATGATGAAGATGAAAAAGAAGATGATGTAGAAGATGAAGAAGAAGATAATAAAGATGATGAAGAAGAATAAGTTGATGCTGAAGAAAAAGATGATGTAGAAGATGAAGAAGAAGATAATAGAAATGATGAAGAAGAAGTTGATGAAGAAGACGACGACGATGAAGAAGACGACGATGATGAATGAGTGAATCCCTCTGATGCTACCTAGAGATAACAGAATCAAATGTTCTGGCAACAATCATTATTTTCAACGGCATCACCTTCACCGCTATCATCATCATCATCATCATCATCATCCTCCTTTCCGTCACCATCTTCATCGTCATCATCCCACATTTTTAACATCATCATTATCACTATTTATTAAATGAAATAAATAAAAGAAATAAAAAAATAAATTAAATAAATTATTGCAACCATTCACGCATACATGGGTCCATTTAAACTCTAAAAAGTACACACATAAACTCGGACATAAGCCAGACACACACGCACACACACCACACGCACACACACACATACATAAACACACACACACACACATACATAAACACACACACACATACCAACACACACACACAGGCGTTTGAAACTGTAAAATTAATATGCTACCAGATGCATGCTCTAAACCGGATAGCATGGGATAGCAGACTTGCTAATAATAACAATTATAAATAAATAAATATTTTAACGAATGGATAAACAAACACGAAAAAAATAAACGAACGGTATTTGATTTGATAATACAAAACTGACAATTAAACTAAATCCAGTAAAATTTATCTTCAAATATTTAAAGTTTGTTTTTTCAATTTACATGAATGCATAAGCCTTACACACGTGTCTTAGAGCTCTGAATAGAGTATTCGAATCGAACCGGGCCAGTGTGACGCAAGTTAACAGCGCTTTTGTTGTCTGAGCTACTTCGTCGGATTACCTAATTTGGTATTTTATTTTACAATTTTTTGAGGATTTAATAACAATTTATAATTAAATAATAATAATTAATAATAAATCTAAATTATGCAGACAAGCCGTTCGTGTTGATATGTCTAACGAAACGAAACGAATTTGAGTATTTTTCGGTAAAAGTTTACAAAACAAAGGCATTTTCAAATATTTCAAGTTTATTTTCCAATTCATCATTTAAAAATATGCTAAACGGATCATGATTAGAAGCAATTGATTTTAGGCAAGTGGGTATATGAAGAATGCAAAACACACGCAGATTATAAGACACAAATTATTGATACACTACACACACACATATACACACTACACACACACATATACACACTACACACACACACACATATATACACACTACACACACACACACACACACACACACACACACACACCACACATGTACGGTACGGTAAGCCAAATTTAAAATAAATTTTTTAAAAATCATTGGAAAAATTTATGTAAAAATAAAACGAATTGAAAGCTAATTAATTCAATTAATTAATTAACTAATTAATTAAATTAAATTGTGGACGTATGATGATGGAAACATTACTATTATGCTTCAGAAAGTTGGTTTGCAATAATTACAATGAAAATTGAGTATTTACAAATTTATTAACTACTTTATACATTATTTAACTATTTGCAAATTATTCATTCATTTCAATTAAACAATAGCCTAGATTTTTGACCGTTTCAATTAGGGATGCACCGAAGTTCGGCCCCGGCTCCGGCCCCGGCCAAAACCCGGATTTGAAAAACCTGAATCCGGTGCATCCCTAGTTTCAATAGTAACTCAACTTTCTATTCATTCATTGATTCATTCATTCTTTCAATCATTCATTCAGACATTCACTCAAGTCTTGACTATATTTTTTTCACTCATTTTTACAACCATTAATTCATCCATACCTTCATACGACTTTAAGCTCGCTCACTTATTCATCCATTCAATTATTCACCCATTTAATCATTCATTCATTCATTCATCCCTCCATCCATTCATTTATTCATTCACTCACTCACTCACTCACTCACTCATTCATTCATTCATTTATTCATTCATTCATTCATTTATTCATTCAATCATCCATTCAACCATTCATTCATTCAATCATCCATTCATTCATTCATTCATTCATCCATTCACTCCTCCTTGATATGCACCAGTTCAGCGTTCTTCTTGACAGTGTCTCCTACTTGGAAAATAACCTCTTCTACTACACCTGTCTTCGGGGCTCTTATCACGTACTGTGTGTGTGTGTGTGTGTGTGTGTGTATGTGTGCGTGTTTATGTGCGTGTGTGTGTGCGTGTGATGAAATTTTGTATTTGTTATGATACATCAGCACGATGAGATGAACGTACCAACCTCCATCTTCATGGCGATGATGACGGCAACAGGCTGGCCCTCTTCCACCCTCTGACCGCCCCTCACAAATATCTTGTCCACCACACCTGGCATGGGCGACCTGGCACCAGAGTGGCCGGTGGCCTCCGACGAGGTCGCGTTGCTTGCTGCCACGAATAATGGGGCCACTAACTTCATCTGGTGGCTGCCGCTCTGTATGTGTGGTTGTGGTTATTGTAGTGATTGTGGTTACTTCTAGTTTTAAAAAAAGGTAAAAGTTCTAACATTGCTGAAGAAGTGCAGCACATCTTTGTTCATGACAGCGTTACTCCTAGACACGTATCCATCCAGTGAAAACTCGAGTACAATTTTATTAGGTCGGCTTTCGTCTAATGAGGCTCGAGCTTTGTAGGTCAAGTCATTGAACTTGACCTCGTAATTATCGTCGCCTTTGAAGGTTACGCTCATCTGAATGTCTATTGGTTGGATGATTTGTGAAGATATAATTGTTTGATTGATGATTGGTTGATTGATGGTTGGTTGATTGATTGATTAGGTGAGTGAGTGATTAATAGACTGGTTGGTCATCATAAGTGTATGATTGAAGAGTGATCCGAAGAAGTTAACCATCTAGATTGATTGCGTCACCATCACTCTACTCATCAAAGAGGCTTCTACAATGAAAAAAACATCATTTCAATCACTACAATCATCATCATCATCCTCGTTTTCATCGTCATCATGACGTGATGACCTTTAACCCCGTCATTAAGAACGATCCTTCTCGTGTTCTCGTGGTTCATCCTCACCCCCTGTATCATTACGAACGGCGAGAACTCATCTGGTGATGAAGAAGATGATGATGATGGTGGTGATGATGACGATGATGAGGACTGCAATGGTTATGATAATGATGAAAATAAATTTAACGATGATGGTAGTTACAGAGGCGCTTTCCTAGTAAAGAACTACATGAGCCGTGAAATACAATGCATTACATTACAGTACATTATTAAAATTTTCTATTTAGTCGTCATTCCAATCATCATCTTCATCATCATTATCTTATTATTATCATCATTATCATATGATGTTCCAGAT
>NW_008705495.1:409545-488660 GCF_000326865.2 Helobdella robusta | reverse complement strand
GCTTCAAATCCTCTTGCTTCAGAGGTAGAGGTAGGCCTGATGCCACCTGTTGTAATTATTATAACCATAATAATAATTATAATAATTATTATAATGATCATCATCATGTATCTATCTATCTATTTCTTTATTCATCCTACCCATCCAATCCATCCATCCATCCGTCTATCTATTTATCTATTCATATATTCGTTCATTCATCCATTTATTCATCTATCTATCCATAATTAAAATAATTATTATTATTGTTATTGTTGCTGTTGTTGTTGTTGCTGTTATCACCACCATCACCACCACCTCACCATAATCTGCCATTGGACAAGATCAGTCCCCGTGACCATCTCAGTGACCGGATGTTCAACTTGTAATCTGATGGTGACGGTGATGATGGTAGTGCTGATGATGATGATGACAATGGTGATGATGATGGTGGTGATGGTGATGATGATGGTATTGGTGATATCAATGAATAAACGAATGAATGAATGAATGAATGAATGAATGAATGATGAATGAATCAATGAATGAATGATGAACCTCGTGTTCATCTCCATGAAATAAAAATTTTCTTCACGATCCATAATGAACTCCACAGTTCCTTGAGATGGTGGTCATGATGGAGAAAGTGAAATCATCATCCTCATCATCATCGCAATCGTAATCATCATCATCACAAAAATCATCATCACCATCAACACAACAATCATCATCATCATCAACATCGTCCTCCTTGCCATCATCATCACCATCATCATCTCACCAGCTCCAACGTATTTAACAGCCCTGGCAGCTCTGCAAGCAGCTTCACCGAGTCGCTTGCGGGTCGCTTCTGATATGTGTGGCTGTCGATTGTGTGAATGAATGAATGAATGAATGAATAAAAAAATAAATGAATTAATGGATGAATGAACAAACAAACGAACCGACCAATTAATCAATCAGCCCTCAACAAGTAAACCAATCAAATTAACCGGCCAACCGACCACTCAACCAGCCAGCCAATCAAATTAACCGGCCAGCCACCCACTCAACCAGCCAGCCAATCAACTGACAGCAGGAGCTTCCTCGATGACCTTCTGATGCCTCCTCTGGACGCTGCAGTCCCTCTCGAACAGGTACACGTAGTTGTCGTGCATGTCGCCAAAGATCTGAACCTCAACGTGTCTGAGTGAGTGAAGGAGTGAAAGAGTGAAGGAGTGAGTGAGTGAAAGAGTGAGTGAAGAAGTGAAGGAGTGAGTGAAGGAGTGAGTGAGTGAAAGAGTGAAAGAGTGAGTGAAAGAGTGAGTGAAGAAATGAGGGAGTGAGTGAAGGAATGAGTGAGAAAACGTAAATAAGTGATTAAATGAGTGAGTCAGTGAGAAAATTAAAAAGAAAGTAAATAAAGGAAAAAATGTAAATAAGTGAATGAATGAATAAATAAATAAATGAGTGAGCCAATAAACCACCATCATCATCATGATAACCACCACCATCATCATCATGATAACCACCACCACCACCACCAGCAGCCTCATCATCGTCATCATCATCATCACCTCGGACACTGGACATATTTTTCAATGAGAACAACGGTGTCTTTGTAGGCTTTGTAGGCCTCGTTTCGGGCAGATTCAAGTTGGGGCAAGAACTCTTGACCGTTCAGGGCTATCCTCATGCCCTTAAGAAGGTGAAGGTCACCAGTGATGATGATGATGTTGTTGATGATGATGATGGTGAAAAAGTGGTGATGAAAATGTTGATGAAGTGATGATGATGACGAAGACGACGAAAAAAAGTGATGACGATGATAATGTGTGTGATTCAAAGTGCCGTGATAAAAATATGATGAAGAAGATGATGATGAAAAAAAAGATGATGATGATAATAATGAAATAAAGACGCTAAGACAATCGTCACCTTCTTCTATCATCATCATCATCACCATCATAACCATCATAATCATCATCATTATCACCACCATAACCATCATCATCAAAACTCACCTTTCCTCCGCCACCTCTGACAGCTTTGATCATGACAGGGAACCCGATTCGCTCCGCCTCCTTCAACAATCTCTCCTCTGATTGGTCGTCACCGTGGTACCCTTCGATGATTGGCACTCCAGCCGATGACATGATGTGCTTTGACGTGCTGTGATGACGATAACGATGGTGATGACGACGATAAACGCAATTAAAATGATAATAAAAATTACGTAATAATAAAAATTTAACTAAACCAAAACATTAGAAAATTAGAAAAATGTATTGTAATTAGGGATGCACCGAAGTTCGGCCCCGGCCCCGGCTCCGCCCAAAATCCGGCTTTTTTTTCAAATCCGGCCGGGTTTGGTGGCCGGATTTAAGCGTCTGTCGACATTTAAAAATGTTATAAATAGAAAAAAAACTTTTATTGAATTCAATTAATTTTATGTCAATAAGTTAAAAGCTAAGCAAACATGACACATAATAACAACATCACAAATTGTTAAATGAGCTGGACAATTTTCTTTGTGCTATAACATGGATTATGCATAAATTATGAGCTGATATTTGTGTAAAAGAACTTGTGCACGTGTTTATACTATATAATTGTATATGAAGGATCATATAGCTACATAATATATATATATATATATATAGCTACATAATATATATATATATTTTTACATTTTTAATTATATTAATTATATATTTTTACATTTTTAATTATATTTTTCGAGAAAAATAGAAAAAACGAACTACAAACATATTAACGCCAAACATTCGGTAGAATTTAGAGAATATTGTAAAAATTATAGTCTATTACCAACATATATATATATAGATACATAAGCGCATAATTTAAGAACATGGCATGTTAAAGGTTAGGCTAGGCATACATGACACATAATAACAACATCACTAACTGTGAGTTGAGCTGGACAATTTTCTTTGTGCTATAACATGGATTATGCATACATTATAAGCTGATCTTTGTGTACAGAATTTGGCGTATCACACAGCTTATTCATATATTTGAATTAATTAACTATTTGCTTGGTGTTATTTTTTGATGTTCAACATGTAGATAACCGTAAATGTGAGTATTTTTTCTAACGTATGTAAAATGGTAACTTAAATCCGGCCCCGGCCGGTTTTTGAATTTTAAATCCGGCCAAGTCCGGTCCCGGTCGAATTTGAAAAACCTGAATCCGGTGCATCCCTAATTGTAATAACGATTAAAATATCCATCAACTAACAATTCACCAATCAATTCGTCATTCATTCATTCACTGTACAGACCTCTCTTCAAAACCAACCCACCCACCCACCTCTTGATACCCATATCTCTGATGGCAGAAGAGGGAGGTCCAATAAAGATGAGGCCCTCTTTCTGGCAGAGTTCCGCAAATTCCATGCTCTCCGACAGGAAGCCATATCCTGGATGGATCGCCTGATTGGTTGAAGCAATGTCAATCATTCAAATAACCAATCAGCGACTAGATCAATCTTTCAACTAACCAATCAGCAACCAGGTTAATCATTCAATTAACGAATCAGCATTCCGATCATTAATATTGGTAATTCAACTAACCCATCGTTCACAAATTAATAAACCAATCAGAAAAGAGATCAATAAATCACCAATCAAAGCAACAAACCTGAGCCCCTGACCTTTTGGCAACTTGGATGACCTTGTCCATTTTCAGGTAGCTGTCGAGGGACGCTGCCCCACCAATGTGATACGCCTCATCTGCCTGGTGGGGGTGTTGATTAGTGGTGTTAGTCATGGTGGTAATGATGATAGGTCCGAGCAAAGACAATGGTGAAAAAGTAGTGATGAAAATGTTGATGAAGTGATGATGATGACATTCTGCATTAATTAAAGAAAATTGAGAAAATACCTCTTATAATTTGTTTATATAATAGATGACTTCCCAAAATATATTTGTAGATGTTTCTAAACAAATTTAAAAGTAAACCGAGAAAACAATCACACATCTCTATTACAGCAGAGCAATACAATTTATACAAAATTTACAATCTTTGCCATCAAAATTAGACCTTTCTAAAAAAGCGAACTACAAACCAAATTATCACCGAGACTAACTCCTATATGCAAAAAGTGAAACTAAATTACAATCAACAAAACGAACTTCCTGTACAAAAAGTGAACTTCTATCAGCATCACTGTACACAGCCACTGATTGGATGCCCATTTTGTGGGCGGTCCTCATAACCCGACATGCAATCTCGCTACGATTGGCTATCAAGATCTTGTCGATCGTTCGGATTGGTGGAGGAAGTAATGAAGATGGTGATGATGATAAAGAAGAAGAAGATGATGATGATGTAGAAAACGAAGATGAAGAAAAGTCAGATGGTTGAAATAACGATGACAGCAATGTGTGCTCTTTAGCTGCTGTATTAATTAAAGAAAATTATTAATATATTAATATATTATTCATACTGTTATTAAAATAATTATGAAAAATGTAATAAAAATGTAAAAAGTGTACAAAATGTCTACATTAACAAGAAATACCTATGAAAAAATGCTGACCTGAGTGAAGATATTTACAAGCAGATGGAAGGAGTGCATGGAATGAATGAGGTCTATTTGATGATGAGGCAAGTCTTCAGGATTATTAATATTAAATAAAAATTTAAGTTAAATAGTTCAAATTTAAAATAAATAATAGCAATAACAAATTAAAATTAATAAACAAAATAATCCACATCATACATTCAAACGCACAAAATTATAGCATAATTTTTGGAAAAGAATAATCTCAACAATAAAACTAACTCTCCAAAACTCTTAAATGTGTTGAATCGTCGGAATAGAGACATGTCAAAATATATTTATGGAGAAATTTGGACATAAAACGACACCACCTTCAGCATAACACAAAAAAATGACGAGCGGTAGGTTAGCAAATTTACACTAGTGTAGAGAAAATTTAGACTGGTGACCTATTTAAGGTTCATCACATCAATTTTCGGTCGCGACTCAAGATACCATCATGGATATATATCAAGTTTTAATGATGACCTTGAATGTTACTGACTCTTAATTTCAATCCATATAAACATAAAACTCTGTCATACGGATGTATTTTCATCATTTCAGACAAAGAAACTGACCTAAAACGTTAAAATAGGCCATTTCAAATTTGTTCGGAAATTTGTATTTTAAATTTTTACTTTGAATTTTTGTTTTTAACAAAATTTAGAATTCATTTCAGTCATAAATAAGACATTTTTCAGCTTAATTTTTGTTAAAAAATTCCCTGAACCGGCAATATTGTCAATAAATATGATAAATAATTGTGTGTGTGTGTGTGCGTGTGTGTGCCTGCGTTGATTTGTTTGAACCTTTGTTTTATCTGCAACACGTGGGCTGCATTCATGTGAGTGTATGTATGTGCGCGTGTGTGTCTATTTGTGTGTGTGTGTGCGCGTGGCTGTGTGTGTAAGTTTGTCGTTAATTTAGCATACTTCTTGTTGCATTGTTCTTAAATTTAAAAAAAAACCTCATCTTGCCACCTACAACCATTTCCATCCTACCCTACATTAAGAAACTTGATGTTCCTATAGAAATACATTGAAATGTATAATTCCTATAGAAATACATAAACATGAATAAAAATGAAGTTACTGTTGAATGAATTCATTAGCAGGCTGGACAAAGCAAATACACTTGTGGCATGTGTTAGTTATTTTTAGTACGACGTACGATTGGTCGGTTATTTTTAGTACGACTTACGATTGGTTAGTTATTGCTTGTACGAGTACTTAGTGCAAACTGGACAGCTACAAGGTTGCTGTATAAACAAATGTATGTTTACATGGAAGCTTCTTTGTCCTACAGATTTTTAGTATCTATATATATAGGGTTAACTTTGCGAATCAGTCTTTTCATTTCGATTCTAGGCAACGTCTTACGAGGTTAATACAAGAAGAGTTTAGAAGATTGGCGAAGATAGTAAAACACAATCATAGAACATAATCATAATGGAAGAGGTCTTCTTTGTTTGCAATTTGTATTAATTTATATCTACGATTACAAAACTTGTTCCTATGATGATTTATTGTTTTGTTTTTATTTTGTTTTTTTGCTGTTTTTATATAATTTATTATTACTATTTATTATTTTTATTATTTATTATGGCAAAAGTTTACATTCCGAACTACAATGTTAAAATTTGTTTACATTTATGATTGTTTACATCACTATCTCTAATAAAAAAGCGCCTCCCACTAATATGCAGAAAGTTGTTGACTCGGCGATGGACGTTGAAGAAATTGTGAGACAGATTGACAATGAAGACGAGTTGAAGAGAAGTCTCATCAGGGTTGACAAACTGATCGATGTCGAAAATGACGTGGGGAGGATGTTGTTGCTTCACAACAGAATTCACTGGACGATTGCTTGTTGAAAACAAATTCAAAACGAGATCAGTATTTAAAAGCCTTAACAAGAGATAATGTACAACTGCTTGTTAATAAACTCTGGGAGTTACCAACGGAGAGAGTCGATGAAGTTATAGTAGCAAAGTTGCCTGCCCCAGTTACAATTCTGCCACGAGAAAAACGGCTACCTACAGTTAAAAAAGAGACAAAATGGGAATCATTTGCAAAGTTGAAAGGAATTAACAAGAGGAAGAGGGGTCGGATGGTTTGGGATGAGGAGTTGAAAAAATGGATTCCTAGATGGGGTTATAAAAGCCAAGATGAAACGAAGGATTGGGCTATTGAGGTTCCAGATCAAGTTGATCCATTTGAAGACCAATTTGCCAAAAGGGTCAAGGCCAAGAAGGAGAGGGTGGCCAAAAATGAACTTCATAGGCTGACAAACATAGCCAGGAATTCCAAAGGAAAAATAAAAGCCATAGGCCTGATGCCAACGAAAATGCCAAACGACAGAAACGATCTGACAGTCCAGATGACTGCAGCCAGAAAGAGCACTGCCTCCATGGGAAAATTTGATCCAAAGATCAAAAATGATACAAATAAATCTTCCGGTAAAAAACGAAGCAACTTCAAAAATTAACAAGGAGAGAGTCGATGAAGTTATAGTAGCAAAGTTGCCTGCCCAAGTTACAATTCTGCCACGAGAAAAACGGCTACCTACTGCTCAAAAAGAGACAAAATGGGAATCATTTGCAAAGTTGTCGAATTTCAAATTGTCGGCTGCCAAGCCATTGGTTGATAAAAATAGAGCCGCCAATTTAGAAATTTCTGCCAAAGAAGCTAAAAAAGCCGCCAAGAGGATGGCAAGAGATGAAGACGATGAAGCATCCAATGGGGAGAGAGGAAAGAAATTCAATAAAGGTAAAAATAAAAATGGCGGCCGAGGTGGTGTTGATAATGATTACCATCGGGCTGCCGGCGGTATGAAGACGTCGAAGAAAACGCTGAAAAAAGTTAGAGGAACTTCGAAGCATAGTCTACATAAGAGACGGAAGGTGTAGATCGGAGATGGATGGATCTATTTTAATCTCAGTGCACTTTTCGAATTTCAGTAGGAGCTTATTTTACTCTCTATTAGTGAATGTAAACAAACGTTGTGGTTCTCGGCGTTGTTGGAGAATAAATTTAGGATTTTTAAGAACTCGGGATGAAACTTCTAATAGGTATTTAAAAAATTTTGTGTTTTTGGCCATTTTTATTACACTAAAACCCATGAATAGATTTCATTTTTTTAATTTTTCCTCCAGGTCGCTCATTTCATCTGCTGTTGAATCCGAATGATTCAATTCAAAGGCTGATATGTACGTACACTTCTACCTAGCTGGAATCATGTTCGATATCTTATGCGAAGTATTTGATTTCAATAGATAATTTATTTATTTAAAAATTTGATAAATAGTTCATTGTTTAATTTCAATAAGTCTTAATGACGTTAATGCAAACATAAAGATGAGTTAACCAGCACAAATTTGAAGTTTGATTGAAATGTTTCTGTTATTTGCATGCAACATTTTTCAACATTTATAAAAAAATTTTTCAGGGGAGACTCCATTTTCATATCCTTGGTACAAAAGCTCATAAACTTGTAGACGGATAACGGAAACACGAAGAAATAAAACACCCAAGCGAGATGGAAGAGATAATATTGATACGTGAAGCTGATATAGAAGGTACAAATGATAAACGTTTCCGGAATGTTCCAGAAGATGATGTTCCACCTAACCAAAGAGATTCGTAATGCATGAACCGATAATACAAAAAATTCAGACAATACAAAATTTTTGTAAGAAAATTGAAGCGAGCAGTTGACAAGAAGGACGTGCACAGGGAGCAGAGGCTGAGAAACAGGAAACCAGAACTAACATGTGACCATATTGTAAAAGAAAGGTACCAACTTACCCAACGACCCACAACCTAATCAAAGACATTCGTAATGCACGAACCGATAATACAAAAAATTTAGACAATACAAAATTTTTGTAAGAAAATTGAAGCGAGCAGTCGACAAGATGGACGTGCACAGGGAGCAGAGGCTGAGAAACAGAACTAACCCAACGACCTACTACCTAACCAAAGACATTCGTAATGCACGAACCGATAATACAAAAAATTTAGACAATACAAAATTTTTGTAAGAAAATTGAAGCGAGCAGTCGACAAGATGGACGTGCACAGGGAGCAGAGGCTGAGAAACAGAACTAACCCAACGACCTACTACCTAACCAAAGACATTCGTAATGCACGAACCGATAATACAAAAATTCAGACGATACAAAATTTTTGTAAGAAAATTGAAGCGAGCAGTCACAGGTGAAGCCACATCAGCGTTGAACAGACCAATTATGAACAAATCGATGATGAACAAAACAAGCAGATTATGAATGATATTACGCACCATGAATCTGCACTGGACGATACCAAATTCAACGATGAACACATAAATTATGAACACATAAATTATGAACACATAAATGATGAAAACCTAAACTTTTCATTTAATTATTTCATTTCCATTTAAATTTGAAAATGCTCTGCAGATACTATGGACCTGAAAATATGAACGAATTTGAATTACTACCTGAGGTTAATGAAAGTTTTGAACATGTTAGCCAAGAATATTGAAGCGAGCAGTCGACAAGATGGACGTGCACAGGGAGCAGAGGCTGAGAAACAGAACTAACCCAACGACCTACTACCTAACCAAAGACATTCGTAATGCACGAACCGATAATACAAAAATTCAGACGATACAAAATTTTTGTAAGAAAATTGAAGCGAGCAGTCACAGGTGAAGCCACATCATCGTTGAACAGACCAATTATGAACAAATCGATGATGAACAAAACAAGCAGATTATGAATGATATTACGCACCATGAATCTGCACTGGACGATACCAAATTCAACGATGAACACATAAATTATGAACACATAAATTATGAACACATAAATGATGAAAACCTAAACTTTTCATTTAATTATTTCATTTCCATTTAATTTTCAAATTATCTCGCAAGTTGAAAGGCCATATTTAACATTTTCGTCAGTATTCTTATAAAACGGGACGGGAGATGCCCTGTTTAAACCCTTAATTAGTCAAATGGAAAATTATTCTGGCAATGATTCACTGTATGAAGAAACGATGACGCCCCCTAATATTAAAGGGGTATTTAAATCAAAAGGGTTTCGCTTTATAGAATTTACAAAACACGAAAACTCACTTGCTGCTAAAGCTACAAACAGCAACCCTGAAATTTTTGGAGACAACCGGCGTTTAACTGTTGAGTTTTTACTTGAACATAAATCTGCATTGAGAGAACCGAAATGAATTTGAAAATGCTCTGCAGATACTATGGACCTGAAAATATGAACGAATTTGAATTACTACCTGAGGTTAATGAAAGTTTTGAACATGTTAGCCAAGAATATTGAAGCGAGCAGTCGACAAGATGGACGTGCACAGGGAGCAGAGGCTGAGAAACAGAACTAACCCAACGACCTACTACCTAACCAAAGACATTCGTAATGCACGAACCGATAATACAAAAATTCAGACGATACAAAATTTTTGTAAGAAAATTGAAGCGAGCAGTCACAGGTGAAGCCACATCAGCGTTGAACAGACCAATTATGAACAAATCGATGATGAACAAAACAAGCAGATTATGAATGATATTATGCACCATGAATCTGCACTGGACGATACCAAATTCAACGATGAACACATAAATTATGAACACATAAATTATGAACACATAAATGATGAAAACCTAAACTTTTCATTTAATTATTTCATTTCCATTTAATTTTCAAATTATCTCGCAAGTTGAAAGCCATATTTAACATTTTCGTCAGTATTCTTATAAAACGGGACGGGAGATGCCCTGTTTAAACCCTTAATTAGTCAAATGGAAAATTATTCTGGCAATGATTCACTGTATGAAGAAACGATGACGCCCCCTAATATTAAAGGGGTATTTAAATCAAAAGGGTTTCGCTTTATAGAATTTACAAAACACGAAAACTCACTTGCTGCTAAAGCTACAAACAGCAACCCTGAAATTTTTGGAGACAATCGGCGTTTAACTGTTGAGTTTTTACTTGAACATAAATCTGCATTGAGAGAACCGAAATGAATTTGAAAATGCTCTGCAGATACTATGGACCTGAAAATATGAACGAATTTGAATTACTACCTGAGGTTAATGAAAGTTTTGAACATGTTAGCCAAGAATATTGAAGCGAGCAGTCGACAAGATGGACGTGCACAGGGAGCAGAGGCTGAGAAACAGAACTAACCCAACGACCTACTACCTAACCAAAGACATTCGTAATGCACGAACCGATAATACAAAAATTCAGACGATACAAAATTTTTGTAAGAAAATTGAAGCGAGCAGTCACAGGTGAAGCCACATCATCGTTGAACAGACCAATTATGAACAAATCGATGATGAACAAAACAAGCAGATTATGAATGATATTACGCACCATGAATCTGCACTGGACGATACCAAATTCAACGATGAACACATAAATTATGAACACATAAATTATGAACACATAAATGATGAAAACCTAAACTTTGCGGATGAACAGAACTTGGCGAGTAAACCGGCGTTTAATTGTTGAAAGCCATCACAAGAGAGAAATTAAAAAACCCAAACATTTTTGTTTCACCAACTCGACTCTGTGTCAGAAACATTCCAACTAATGTTGATGAAAAACAACTCAAAAGAATATTTTTGAATGCGGCCAAAGATCCAACAGCAAAAATAATTGAATGTCGAATCATGAGAGATCTCACTCGACCTAATATTAAAGGGGTATTTAAATCAAAAGGGTTTCGCTTTATAGAATTTACAAAACACGAAAACTCACTTGCTGCTAAAGCTACAAACAGCAACCCTGAAATTTTTGGAGACAACCAGCGTTTAATTGTTGAGTTTTTACTTGAACATAAATCTGCGTTAGAAACTAAGCAAAGGAGATTACTTAATTCTCAAGCCAAATTAAAGGACATAAAATCAAATGTTGGGTAACAGAATGCAAATCCCTTACAAAAACATTACCAACTCATTGGAGAGCAAAAATAAGACACAAACCAGGAAAAAATAGCGATGATGATGATGATGATGATGACAATGAAGATGATGATTATGATAAACTAAATGAAAAAAGTAGTGAGAAATGTAACAACATCAAATCTTGTGATGATAATTCACACTCCAAAAATTATAATAATTAAAAAAATGAGGAATACTCTGAATATGAAAGTAAATCAAATCAAATCAAGAGTCAAAAGAAAATTAAAATGAATACGTTTTAAATTATATTCATACAAATAACCTCAACAATGAGCACAACATCAGTGATGATCACACCGGCAATGAAATCATCGTGGCTGATCACAGCACTAAAAAAGAACACATCAAAGAAAAACAAATCAGCAAAGAACAGTCATGACTTGACAGAATCGTTGAATGAATATGTTTTTAATTACGATGTATACAGTATCAAACATGAACAAACCAGAGATGAACACAATATCCAAAAAGAACCATTTCAATCGAGTGCGAACAAGCCAAGTGTAAGCAAGTCTATTGACCGGTTACAACAATTAACAGACATTGTGCTCACTTATAAGCCACTACAACCAAGTGCGATCAACTTAAATAACACATGCGACCATTCAGCAAATTCAAGCGAGGAAGATTCAAATAACCAGGCATCACAACCAGGTAGGAAGATGGCAAAACTTTATTTTTAAGAAATCTTTCAAATAACTCCGTTGAAGATGATTTAGAAGAGTTCTTCGAGAAATACGGTCCTCTGAGCTATTGTAGAATAGTTGTCAATTTGAAAACACAACATTCTCAAGGATCTGCTAAATTCAATCTGCTAAATTTTGTTAAATTCAAGTTCAAAAAAGATGCAGAAAAATGTTTGCAAAGTTTTGAAGAAGATAGAATAATTTTTTTGGTAACGTTAAATATAGCACCAAATATGAATGAATGTTATTTTTGTGACGATGTGGTAGACGAGGGCGGCTTAGTTATAATAAAATTGTAGTTTTTTTTTAATTTTCAAAACAACTTTTATAATTTTCTGGTTAATTTTTTTTTGTGCGGATATTATAATGTGCAACATAATAAAAATAAATTTAAACTTAATATTTGTTCAGCCAACGTTTCTTCAGAAAATATTATTTAGATTATAAATATGAAGTCGTTATTTCCTGTATATACGAAACCTACGAAGTGCAAAACAACCTAATTAAAAATTTGTTGTATTTTAACAAAGTTGATCATAAAATTATTTGATAACGCTTATAATTGTCTCCGCATTAATGTGACCAACCAATCCATTCAATCATTCTACCGATTTATTGGCATAATTCAATTTAAGGTTTCTTTTCAATTTTCCTTACTAGAGTTTTTTTAAAAATTGTTCAATTGGTTGAAAATAGAATTATCCAAGTTCATCACGAAAATGTAATGAAACTTGTTATCCGAATTCATCATGTAGATAAGGCCTTAGTTTGAATTCTATATGTGATAGAAGTATATATATTTGTGTATAGATGACATATATATATATATATACATACAACATATATATACATATATATATATATATTAAAAATTGACACTAAAAATTCTGACATTTATTAAAAATAGACAAAATGAGTGTCAACCATGAAATATTATTCACGTGAGAAAAAGCTAAAGGAACGTCATTACAAACCCTGGTTGCATATAGAGGGAAAAGTCAAAGGTCCGAAGGCGAACGACATACTCCGACCAATCACAAGCCAGATATCATCTACTCATGATACAGCAAAACACTTTCGACAAAATAATGACTCCAATTATTACAAAAAAATTGTCTAACTTCCACGCACAACTTCATCAAAATTTTGAGATTAAGTCCAGACAAACATGAAAAGCGTTAACGTGGTGTAGAGTCATTGTTTGCAAGCGTATCTATCACACCCACTAGACTAAATATTTGAAATAAATATATATATATATATATATGTGATATATGTATATATATAAATCAATATATGATACAAAAAATGGTCTAATAATCTGGATATCATAAGTGCGGAGAAAAACTATCAAAACTTCTTCGGATTGATCAGAAGTGGATTAGAGGGATACTATTTAGAGTGGATACTGTTTATACACACGTTACCATATGTTTTTTCATATTTTGGCAATCTGGACCGATTTTCAGATGTTTCGTTAGATTGATTCAATATTTATTCTTTGTATGAATCAACGTCATTTTTTTTTCTATCATCTTAAAAAAAAACATCCTCAGTGGAGGCAATAAAAAAAAAACCAAATAAAATGAAGAAAACGAGAACAATGTTTGTTCTCTGAATGGTCCAGTATAATAATTTACACACATGCCAATCTCCGACACCTGAAAAATCTCATTGCCTCATCAGCAACTAGAGCAACTGAGACCAAATATGTCTCATTTAAGTAAGAAAATTTCCTTAATATCAATTGAAGACATCAGAGTCTAAAACAAAAAAAAATAAGCAACTGTGTCTTGACTAGATCAGACTATCGCTGATGCAAGTCTTGTTGCGAAACAACTCCCCCAGTTAACTGGGTATTGTTGAAAGGGAGGAGAGATTGTCGTTGGTGTAGACGACGGAGGCTTTACGAATACTTGGAAATTAAAGGTTAAAGGTCATTTTCCTTGAACATTTGCTTCAGGGGTATCGACGACAAATACACACAAGTTTTTGACGGAAAAGTAGAAATGATTAACTGTGTGTATTCGTAAGAAATACCGTATATACGATATTTACATTTGTAACATTCACCTGGAAGTTAGAACTTCCAAGGGCTTTCACTAAATTCTTTGTACTAAACACAATTTTTAATTAGTTACACACACGCACGCACACACACACAGACACGCACACAAATATACATACAAAGGACCAGACATTCACGCAATCAAAAAATTAAATAACATACCGAATATACATTTATTTAATTAATTTGGAGTATATATATATATATATATATATATATATATATATATATATATATATATATGGAGTATTAAATTGATAAGTTAACAATAATCAAAATTCAACTAAGTAGAGAGTATAATTATCGTAACATATTACAATAATAACATTCAACTACTGATATTATTTTTTCAAAGCTTACATTCGTTTTTAATGTTTCGTTTTTTTTTTATCGACATTAACGTTTAGTTATGTAATTATCCGATAACACATGCTATAAACATAAGGTTGTACATTTTTATGTTTATGTATATATTTAAAAAGTGTACAATATGATTACATTAACAACAATTACCTATCAAAAAATGTTAGACCTGAGTGTAGATATTTACAAGCAGATGGAAGGAGTGCATGGAATGAATGAGGTTATTTAAATTTTAAAGTTTAAATATATAAATTTTAAACGCACAAAATTATAGCATAATTTTTGGAAAAGAATAGTCTCAACAATAAAACTAACTCCCCAAAACTCTTAAATGTGTTGACTCGTTGGAATAGAGACATGTCAAAATATATTTATGGAGAAATTTGGGCATAAAACGACACCACCTTCAGCATAACACAAAAAAATGACGAGCGGTAGCTTAGCAAATTTATACTAGTGTAGAAAAAATTTAGACTGGTGACCTATTTTAGGTTCATCACATCAATTTTTGGTCGCGACTAAAGATACTATCATAGATATATATCTATAAGGGTTCACCGACAGTTCCCAGCAATAAAAATTATAAGCTTATGTCAAATGTAGCAATGACTGTGAATGTGGACACCGGCTGTCACGTTGTCCGTGGAACTTCTGGCGGAGACTTCGTTGACTGCCGACGTGTTGTCACTTCACCGCTGCGGAAATGCCGTGTCGTTTGTTGAACGTAATGTCGCTTCACGTCTGCTGAAGTAACGGGTAGGTTGTTGAACGTAATGTCGCTTCACGTCTGCTGAAGTAACGGGTAGGTTGTTGAACGTGCTGTCAAATCACGTTTGCTGAATTGACGTGTCGTTTCGTTATCGGGGTTTGCCCTGACTACTGTGGAATTTATTAACCACCAACGTAACCGCTTTTACCAACTGCACCAACCACCGACGTAACTTCGAGAGTTTGAACTACCGCTAATTACGACCTACAAGCTTCCACCAACAAATTTATCGCTTGTTCTCCTTTCAAATTTCCCTGGTCTGTTTATTTAAACAATTCTGTACACACTGGGGATTGGTTTCTATTTTTACGTGCTTCATTGCCATTCGTCTATCACTGCTATCATAATGTATTCATAACCCTTGCATGTTAATTTTTTCGGTCGCAGCTAAAACCCTGACATATATCCATAGATACTACGCATAATAAATTTTGATATTTCTATGACAATGCCTAGGTTAACTACCAGCTTAATTAACTATATCAGCGTCACATACCAAAAAATCGAACTATAGTATTACTTAACCATTCACTCAATTCATGGTACTATATAATAAAAACGACCGGATTTCTAGTACCAATTTTTACAAATTACACATTTTTAAGCTCAGAAAATTGAGTACAACACATATTAAATATATCCCTGGTACTACATTAGTCTAGTAGCTCACCACCAGCTTAATTCACTATATTCCAACATTCCAACAAATTCAAATTATAGTAATGCATAATGAGACCACACGGTCGATTCAAATACTAAATATTATATCATGAATGTCGGAATATCCATTACCAAATTATACATTTTTTGTTCTGGAAAATAAGTTCTAAATGAATCAAGAAACAAACTACCACGAAAAATCAATTTATTAGTAGTACATAGTGATAACTATTTGGCTTTTGTCACTAAAGCTAAAATAAGTTTGTATTGTTCTGCGTGAACTAGTTATCATTATGTATTAGTATAGTTATTTTATTTTTCAATTCGTGAGTGAGTGAGTAAGTGAGTGTGTGAGTGAAAACAAAAGCTTATGATCAAACCTCATTGTTATTCAATAAAAAAAAAAAATGAAAATCTTAAAAGATACAACTACTCAACTATGGCATTGTATGAATGCAAGAAGGTTGTTAGTACGAACTTCTGCCACTAACAAGACACTTTGTTGTGAGTTAAAATAAATAAAACAAACACAATTCAGGCGTAATAAAATATTATCTTTATTCCCACGTGAATCTCGAACCGTTTCGTTTACAAGCTATCAGGAAAAAAAATGGAGAAGAAGTCGAGAGAGAAGCAAAGACATAAAAATTAACATAGATTAGGTAACATTGAAAATTGCAATAATCTTTAATAATAATTAATACATAAGATAGTTAATAAATGAATGTTTGATTCCTACAATACTCCCCAACAAAAGGCGGAGCCGTTTAAAAATAAAAATATTCATTTTGTTTGTTGAATGTTATTCGCCTCCCTTTTATGGAGTGTTGGGTTGTTGATTCGGATTTGATTGACGTCGGTCTTGTTTCTTGTGTTGTTGTTGCGCCTGATGTTGTTGTTGTTGCTGTTTCTGGTGTTTCAGTAGATTTTTTGTCTGATGTTGCTGGTTTTGTTGAATCTGTTGTAGAAAGTTTGTTGTTCGTTATCGAACTATTCTCGTTGTTTATTCTGATTTTGGCTGTTAGAGGTAATGATAAACAAGCTGGCTTTAATCGATCAATTGACACATTTTGAAAATTTCCTGGTAACAATTCAATTTTAAAGTATTTTTCGTTACGTTCAATCACTTTGAAAGGGCCTGTATATGGTGCTTCCAGTGGACGACGTACTCGATCTACTCTTAACCATACGTGACTACTGTTTGAAAGGTCATTTGGTACGAAAGCTTTTGGGGTAGAGTGATGTTGATTGTTAGTTGTTAGGTAGTCATTAAGTTTAAACATTTCTTTTGGTAGTTGTTTGATTTGACTAGATGTTATATCTTCGTTTGAATCTGGGAATAAAAATCTACTTGGTAATAATAAGTTGGTTCCTGTTACTGCTATTGCTCGAGATATTTCATTTTCACAATATTCCCCCGCCAGAAGCCGAGCCATTCAAATGGGAAAAAGTTTGATTTCTACAAAGGAAAGCATTTTTCTTAGTCATAACGTGCTCTTTGGTTGAGTGTGTTCCATTTCATCTCGTACAAAAATTTGTGCAAGTCATGATGAGTATGCGTTTTTGAAATTTAACAATGGAAAATGGTAGCCTTTGTTTGGTGAAGTTCACTAGTGCGTTGCCTGTACAATTTAGCCACCGTGTGCTATTTTTAGCTTTTGGTTCTCACCTGGTTTCGTAATTTATGGCGGGGTTGATTTATTAGTTAGTGTCCGTCAATCAGTGAGGATTTGTTTTTATTGTCCACGAGTGAGTGAGTGAGCAAGTAAATAAGTGTGTGAATGAATTAATTAGTGCGTGAATGAATGGGCAAATGATTTAGGTTTTTGTTTCAGTTTAAATTTTTTACAAATTAAATTTTTTAGTATTTATTTTCAACCCATAAAAATTAACTTTTTATTCCGCCTTAATAATTAAAAATTTCACAACAACATATCAATTACACGCAGTTATATTCAAATTTAAAATTTTATAAGATAATCATCTTCTGTCCGGTTTATCCAGTTTTTTTTAAATGACTCTTACTTTACAAAAGCTTCCTCGCAACAAAGTTTCAAATTTTCTGTTGACCTTTAGAGTGCATCAACTTTGACTTAGCCCCACAAGCAACTTCAGACTGGGTAGTCTTAATGATGACTTTGATGAATGAAATGTTACTGACTCTTAATTTTAATCCATATAAACATGAAACATTGAAAGAATGCAACATTTTAAAACCATTGAATGACTGAACTCTGTCATAGGGATGTAGAACAACAAACGCACATCAGGGCTCTGCCATTTCAAACAAAGGAACTGACCTAAAACCTTATAAAAGGCCATTTTAAATTTGTTCGTAAATTTTAATTAAATTTCTACTTTAAATTTTTGTTTTTAACAAAATTTTGAATTCAGTCATAAATAAGACATTTTTTTTGCCTAATTTTTGTTAAAAAAATTCCCAGAACCAGCAAAATCGTCAATAAATATGATAAATAATTGTATGTGTGTGTGTGATGTGTGTGTGGTGTGTGTGTGATGTGTGTGCCTGCGTTGATTTTTTTGGACATTAGAGCTGTTTGAACCTTTGTTTTATCTACAGCACGTGAGCAGCGTTCATGTGTGTGTACGTATGTGTTTACGTGTGTGTTTGTTGTTGTGTGTGGAAATTTGTCGTTAATTTAGCACACTTCTTGTCGCATTGTTCTTAAATTTTGAAAAAACTTCATCTTGCCACATGCAACCATTTCCATCCTACCCAACATTAACAAGAAACTTGACGTTCCTATAAAATTATACATTTCAATTTTAGGCAAGAAATCGAGACTGTAATAAAGAAGAGAAACATGAATAAAAATGAAGTTATTGTTGAATGAATTCATGAGCAGACTGGACAAAGCAAATACACTAGTGACTTGGGTTAGTTATTAGTTAGTTAATCGTACGAAGTACAATTGGTCAGTTATTTTTAGTACGACGTACGATTGGTCAGTTATTTTTAGTACGACTTACGATTGGTTAGTTATTGCTTGTAGGAGTACTTAGTACAAACTGGACAGCTACAAGGTTGCTGTATAAACAAATGTATGTTTACATAAAAACTTCTTTGTCCCACAGATTTTTATTATATTTTATTAGGTTAACTTTGCGAATCAGTCTTTTCCTTTCGATTCAAGGTAACGTCTTACGATATGAATACAAGAAGAGTTTAGAAGATTGCTGGAGATAGTGTAACACAATCATAGAACATAATGGAAGAGGTCTTCTTTGTTTGCAACTTTTATTAATTTATATCTACGATTACAAAACTTGTTTCTATGATGATTTATTGTTGTTTCTATTTTGTTTTTTGCTGTTTTATTTACAATTTATTATTGTTTATTATAATTTATTATTATTATTAGCAACAAGAGTAGTTGAAGGAGCCTTAGCAGTAGCTATGCTAGCAGTTGCAGCAGTAGTAGTAACAGTAGCCGTATTAGACTTCTAGTAGTAGTAATGGTAGTGGAAGTAGTAGTGGTAGAAGTAATTATGACGACAGAAATCCATTAACCTTTCAACTTAAACAATTAAATATAAAATCAAAACTTGAAAAAAATTCTCAGCAGACCGTAACCATTCCGAGAAATGAACGCCGCCGAAGTGACCGCACTAGCAACACTAGTAGTTACTTCAAGAACCCTTCAATTAAATTTTTCCTCCACATGGTAAGTAGATTTTTTTTGGTTCTGTTGGTAAATGTAAAAAATTTTCTCGGCGGTATTAGAAAATAAATTTAGGATTTTTAAGAACTCAGAAGAAAATAAATATTTTGATAAATATTTAAAAATATATTAAACATATTTTTGGCCATTTTTATTACAATTGAATAGATTTTATTTTTTTAATTTTTCCTCCAGGTCGCTCATTTCATCTTCATGTTGTCCGCATTAACTCTGCTGTTGAATCCAAATGATTCGAAGGCTGATATGTACGTACACTTCTACCTAGCTGGAATCATCTTCGATATCTTATGCGAAGTAATTGATTTCAATAGATAATTTATTTATTTAAAAAATTTGATAATTAGTTTATTAATTAATGCAAACAAAAAGATGAGTTAAACAGCACAAATTTTGTTGACGATATTTTGAATTTGAAATTCGGTCAGTAGTTTGATTGAAATGGTTCTATTGTTTGCGCGCAACATTTTAAAAATTATGACATCACTATGACGCCATTCTACACAGTAACTCACATGGAAGCTGTCATGCTTAACAAATTTTCCATAAACATCCATCCTAGTTAGGGGCAATGAAACACAGGCATGATTTTGGACGGGCCATCATCTTCTTGAACTTTCCGGAAACGATTATCATTGGTAACTTCATTATCAGCCGTGTCGCTTGGGAGTGGTATTTCGTCATCTTTGCGTTATCCGTCTACAAGTTTGTGAGCTTCTGCACCAAGGATATGAAGATGGAGTCTCCCTTGAAAAAATTACTTATAAAAGTGAGTGTGCCGATTAGGAATGATAAAATTTGTAAGAGTTTTGGCTTCTTTCCAAAGAAAAAAAATCCGTCCTAATATTTCTTTTATAAGTTATTTCGAATTTATCGTTTAATATTTATTTTGGTATTTCTTTTTGGTGTTATAAAATAAACATGTTATACCAATACGCAAACCACATCGTAGTATATCGTCATCATCATCTTCCTCATCACCGTCATCATCATAGTCGTCATCCCGTACTCATTATCGTCCTCATCATATTCATCATCGTCATAATTATCATCATCAACATGGTTAACATCATTATATTCACTAATATTTCATACAAACAAATTAAGAACATAATGGTCCAAAGCTGCTGTCTTATAACCTGGCTACTGTGGATAGCTTTCACGAAGGATGGAGATGAGTCCTTAAACCTTTGCAACACAAGTTTGTTAATTGTTTTGTTGGCTTTTACTGCCTTAAACACTTATTGCTGTTGTGTTTGTGTTTCAGATTGAATATGGCTTATGCTTCAACCTTTGTATTAACGTAACGATTAAAGGTGCATGGTTAAAATTGGTTCGTACACATTATACATGCATACTGCAAATAAAATGCAATATGCAAATGTCACTTATAAAGGACAACCATATTTTTTCAACTGTTCAACTGTTCAAATTATCTTTCATTTCCAGCTGATCTTCTTCTGCCGTGCGGAGCTCAGTTTATAATTTCTTCATTTGCTGCATTCTGTGTTTCCTTCTTTCTGTTTCTTACTGCAGGCTTGTTAGTCGACAATTTCATTTTTAAAAACGGGTTTCATTTAATTAGTATTATTAAACATTTGGTTGTTTATGTTTTTTAATTTCCAGCATTAAAAAATCCATTTCACGTCGTTTAACGTTGTTATGCAGGCTTGTAAATGTATTGAAAGTTCAGTTTCGGTCTTTTTTGAAGTTGGACGAATACACCGAAACAATGAAGTACGACGGGCTGCCGCTCTTGCCAACTCCACTCAGCATCCTGTACTACCTGCATGCAGCTAACGTGCTATATGTTCAAAAGTCAGTTCCAATTTATTAAATTTGAATTGTAATTATATTCCATTTTATTGTGCTTGCCAAATAGATGTTATAATTGCCCAAATTTAACTTTTGGTAAACTTGAAATATTTAATTTTGACGGCGTGATGGCTCAATGGTTAAAGGCGCCTGGTCTTGCTATTGCAATGACTGGGTTCGAATTCAAAGAGATCCTCGCCTATCATATGCAGTGTATGATGCGTGGTTTGCACGCGTATTCATATACGATACGCTGTGTGTGTTTGTCGTTGAAACCTCTGACGCTAACGCAAAAGAGAGAGAGTAACCTTTAATTGTTAAACAAAACTTGCTTTTTGTTATGCATACAAATGTAAGTTTTACGAAGTCAACAGTTTTTCAAAAGTTATTTTGGGATTGGTTGATTAACAAACCTCATGAAAACAGTGATAACATTGAATGAAAATCTACCCACAGCTTCACCAACATGGCTATCCAGTTCACGTGGAAAATGTGCCATCAACTGAAAGCCCTGTTTAAATCGTCGCAAATTTCCAGTTCAAAAAAAAAAAAAAATGACCAACCATCTCAATCAAGAGTGAACACACCAAGAGTGAACATGCCAAGAGTGAACATGCCAAGAGTGAACACACCAAGAGTGAACGAACCAAGTGTGAACGAACCAAGTATGAACAAACCAGGTGTGAACAAACCAGGTGTGAACAAACCAAGTGTGAACAAACCAAGTGTGAACAAACCAACTGTGAGCAAACCAACTGTGAGCAAACCAACTGTGAGCAAACCAACTGTGAACAAACCAACTGTGAACAAACCAACTGTGAACGAACCAGCTGTGAACGAGCCAACTGTGAAAGAATCTAGTTACCAGCCTCAAAAATCGAGGAAGAAAAAATCTGGTCTGAAAACATCTAGTGTGAACACATCAAAAGTGAACACATCAAGTGTGAACACATCAAAAGTGAACAAACTAAGTGTGAACTATTCAAGTAACCGGCCATCGGAATCAAACGTGAACAAGTTAAGTGACCAAACATCTGAATCAAAAGTGAACAAACCAAGTGGAAATGTGCAGAACATCAGTGGTGAACAAAACATAATGGGTGAACACACCATTGATGAATACATCGTTGAACAGTTGAACAGTTGTCTTGCACACATAACATCTGAATTGGTTAGGGTTCTCTCGAATGTTGACCCTGAACTCGAGTTAAACTTCAATAAATGCGTCACTGATGAACGTAACAAGCAGATTATGAATATCACGCCCCGTGAATCTGCACCCGACGATACCAAATCAAATGATGAACACACAAATGATGAACACAACTTTGCGGATGAACAGAACTTGGCGGGTAAACACAACTTCGCGGATGAAATCAACTTAGTGGGTGAACATAGCGACGGTAATGAATACAACATTAAAGATAACATAAACAATGAACAATCTCTCAGTGATATTTTAAACCCAACATCTGCATTGGACACTACTAGTTTCACTGATGAAGCATTGAGTGAATATAATTTTAATGACAATGAAAACAACATCAAATGTGAACACACCAGAGATGAACAAAATATGAAAGAACACAAAATCAAGGGAGATCAAATCAACAATGAACAGTCTCTCAGCAATATTTCAGACCCAACGACTGCTGACTTGACTGATAAAAACAGCATCCAGTGTGAACAGAGTAGAAATGAACACAATACTGGGTTGAAATACAACATCGAAGAAGAACGGAATAACAAAGAAAACAATGACAAAGAAGAACACCCTAACAATGACGAACACACCAACAATGAACATGAACTCTATGTTAAGATAATTTCAGACCCATCCATTACCGACCTGATTGATAAACCATTGAATGAATACTCGAATGATGAACACACAATTAATGAACATAACGCAGAGGATGAACCATTTCAATCGAGTGCGAACAAACCAAGTGTGAGCAAACCAACAGTGAACAAGTTTATTGACAGGCTACAACAATCAACAGTGAGAAAATCTAAACAGATATGGAAGCCAGATGACATTGTGCTCACTGATAAGCCACTACAACCAAGTGCGATCAACTTAAATAACACATGCGACCATTCAGCAAATTCAAGCGAGGAAGATTCAAATAACCAGGCATCACAGCCAGGTAGGAAAGAGTTAAATAACCTTGCACCACACGAATACAACATTACAAAGGTACAAAACATAATTGATAAAATCAATAACGATGAACAAATCGTTGGCGAACATGGTTCTGATTTTATCACAAGCCTAATATCTGATTTGTTGGAAATCGATACTGAAGTGTTGGATGAATACGTTTTAAATTATATTCATACAAATAGCCTCACCGATGAACGCAACATCAGTGATGGGCAGACCGGTAATGAATTCATCCTCGTGGGTGAACACAACACTAAAAAAGAACAAATCAAAAAAGAACAAATCAAAAAAGAACAAATCAGCATAAAACGGTCTATTAGTGACTTGACAGAATCGTTGAATGAATATGTTTTTAATTACGATGTATACAGCATCAAACATGAACAAACCAGAGATGAACACAATATCCAAAAAGAAAACAACAGCATAGAAAGAGACATCAACGATGAACAGTCTCCCATTGGTAATTCAGACCCAACATCCGCATTGGCCACTACCGACCAGCATATCAGTGCTGAAAACACAAATGATGAACACAACGCTGGAGATGAACGTAATATCAAACAGGAACACAATATCAAAGAAGAACAAATCATCAATGAAGAGTCTCTCAATGATAATAACGACTTGACTTTTGGAGAGCAATTAATGAAATATTTTTTTGGTAACGTTGAAAATAGCACCAAATATAAAAACAAAGATGATGAACGTAAAACCGGTGATGAACCAGACATGAAAACAGTTCAGATCAAAGAAGAACACTTGACCAATGAACGACAGTCTCTCAATGATATATCAAACCCAACATCTACATCGAACACCCTTGACTGGACTGAAGAAACCTTGAATGAATATGATTTTTGTGACGATAGTGACAGCAAAACTGACAGCGATTTGGTAGACGGCTTCGTTATAATAGATTTGTAATTTTTATTGTAATTTTCAAAACAATTATTTTAATTTATGAACCCGTGGTTTTTTATGATTAATTTTTCTTGTGCGGATATGATGTGCAACATAATAAAAATATAATTGTTCAGCCAAGGTTTCTTAAGAAAATATTTAGATTATAAACATGAAGTCGCTATTGGTTCCTGTATATACGAAACCAACAAACCGCAAAACAACCTGATTAAAAAATTTTTGTATTTTAAAAATTTTGATCGTAAATTTATATGATAACGCTTAATCAATGTAATTGTCAACTATGATGCGATCAACCAATTCATTCACGTTAATTCCTTCTACATATCCGTATGTTTTTTTCATATTTTGGCAATCTGGACCGATTTTCAGATGTTTCGTTAGATTGATTCAATATTTATTCTTTGTATGAATCAACGTCATTTTTTTTATCTATCATCTTAAAAAAAACATCCTCAGTGGAGGCAATAAAAACCAAACAAACCAATGCCTGTTCTATGATGGGTTCAGTATAATAATTTACACACATGCCAATCTCCGACACCTGAAAAATCTCATCACTGCATCAGCAACCGAAACCAAATCTGTCTCATTTTAAGTAAAAAATATTCCTCAATATCAAACGAAGACATCAGTCTAAAACAAAAAAAATAAGCAACTGTGTCTAGACTAGATCAAACTATCGCTGATGCAAGTCTTGTTGCGAAACAACTCCCCCAGTTGAAAACTGGGTATTGTTGAAAGGGAGGAGAGATTGTCGTTGGTGTAGACGACGGAGGCTTTACGAATACTTGGAAATTAAAGGTTAAAGGTCATTTTCCTTGAACATTTGCTTCAGGGGTATCAACGACAAATACACACAAGTTTTTGACGGAAAAGTAGAAATGATTAACTGTGTGTATTCGTAAGAAATACCGTATATACGATATTTACATTTGTAACATTCACCTGGAAGTTAGAACTTCCAAGGGCTTTCACTAAATTCTTTGTACTAAACACAATGTTTAATTAGTTACAGACACACACACACGCACGCACACATACATACAAACACACACACGCACACAAACATGCATACAAAAGAACCAGACATTCACTCATTCAAAAAATGAAATAACATACCGAATATACATTTATTTAATTAATTTGGAGTATATAATTAATTTTATTAAATTGATAAGTTAACAATAAACAAAGTTCAACTAAGCTAGAATGTATTATTATCGTAACATATTACAATAATAACATTCAACTACTTATATTATTATTCTTATTCTCAAAGTATTCATTCGTGTTTAATGAGAAAATAGTTTTATAAACGTTAACGATTAATTATGCAATTAACCGATCCAACAGAACAAAACTAACAAGCAGTCAAATGTTCCATATTTAAAAATTAAAATAAGAAACTACACACACACACACATAAATATATATATATATATATATATACAAACATACTTATATACATGCGTATTACATAAATATATATATATACATATATTTGATATATTTTGGGACGAGGTTTTCGGCTGTGCAAATTTCATTGAATATTTTTGCCCACTTAGCATTATATATATATATATATATATATATATACACACAAAACACATCTATAAAACATTCAATACTACAACACGCACACAATAGATCAGTATTTTTCGTAAAATCTATATATATATACACACAAAACACATCTATAAAACATTCAATACTACAACACGCACACAATAAATCAGTATTTTTCGTAAAATCTTTCTCACTAACCCAAGTTTTTTAATGAGTAAATCAATGAAAAATTATATAAACATAAGGTCGTATATATATATATTATATATATACATACCAACAAATTATCCAGCTCATAAAACAAATAACTAACAGATTAAATTCTAAAAAAATTTGTTTATTTATTTATTAAAAAATTAAAATGAGCATTTCAAAGGTTCAATGTTAATATTATCAACTGCTTTCTTCGGCAACAAAAGACTTCATCTTATAAATAATTCATTGTTAATACTTCGAGATAATAATTAAGTATAAATACAGTAAACAAAAGTTTAATAATAAAAAAAACCTTTCACTAAAGTATCTTACTGCAATCATTACAGTCAATACATATATATAAAGATATATACAACTCTTATCATGCCAGTCTAATATCATTCAAGATATATATCTAGTATATCTCTCTGCCTTTATTGATACATCTCCTTTATTGATACAATATCTATCAAGATACCTTAGCGACATAAAGAACCAATATATCTATATAGATACCCATCTAAATAGCGAAATACTTTGATAAAAGATTTTTTCCATACAAAACTTATAACTTTATTATAAAGTGACGCATGAAAAAGGATTGATCTCTGACTGAACTTGCCCAAAATAACTTAGTAGTATTGTCATATAACAATACATACAACTCAAAGCTATTAATAAACTTATGAATACCGCTAAATTATCGATATATACCATCGAAAATCATAGCCGTGTCATTAATTTACATGGATATCTATCCAGACATATCATTGATATAGTAAATATATATACGTATATCCATTTAGATACCTTTAAATATTCAAAAAATACCCTAAGGTATATGGGTAAATCGAGTAAATAACTTTGAATAACAAACGCGTGTACAAATATATTCGACTATTAAAAAAAATGTTCTGTAATTGCTAATTCACACACACACACACACACACACACACACACACACACACACACACACACACACACACACACCACACACCAGTTACACAAAGATATCTTCACGAAACAACCGCTAGAATAAGAATAAATGGAAACTGTTAGAAAAAAAGATGCAATTTCTTTCTCATCATCAGTGTCTGCCTGGACTAAACAGAGTTTTAAATTTTCATTGTTAATGGCATTGGTGGTATATACCGATGTCATAATGTTGTCGTAATATCATAATAATTTCATCTTATTATTGCAATATTTAATCCAATTTTATTAAAATATATGTAAATATATATATAAATATATATATATATATATATATATATATATATATATAAATATATATATATATATATATATATATATATATATATATATATATATATAAGTATATGGATTATAAGCATGTCTGCTAAAGGTAATGTTAACTTCTGTTATCTATTGGACGTGTGACCAGAAGGTGCATGTCTGTCATCATATCATAATCAGGTCGTCATCACAGTTTAATCAACGTCATCACTGACATTCACATCATCGTTACAAATATCATTATAAAATTTTATTATTATTTTACATTATTATTATTATTATTGGTAGTGGTAGCAGTATTATTATTATTATTATTATTCCCAGCACCCTCAGCAACCAAGCAGTGGATGAGTGTTTATCTTATCACCAGCTTCTGCCATTGAGATGACGTCTTTGGCTGCAGATTCTGCGGTAGTAAAAGTCGCCGTCGTTGTAGTAGTAGCAGCAGCAACAGCATCAGCTGTAGTAATAGACGAGTCGGTAGTAGCATTAAGGATGGCTGTAGCAATCGTAGTAGCTGTATTTGCCACAGTAGTAGTTGTGGTACAGGCGTTATTTATTGGAGCAACGTCTCCAATATTCTCGGCGCCAAACAAATTATTTTCACTCCCGCCACAATTAACATTCGAACTTTCCTCATCTACCTCCATTTTTGTTGCCGCCTGGCCATCATTCTTTTCAGGA
Organism: Helobdella robusta; assembly: GCF_000326865.2. Taxonomy (NCBI): domain Eukaryota; kingdom Metazoa; phylum Annelida; class Clitellata; order Rhynchobdellida; family Glossiphoniidae; genus Helobdella; species Helobdella robusta. The sequence continues at coordinate 460,279 of NW_008705495.1, read as the reverse complement.
TTGTAAGCACACTTCAATGAATCGACAACAACGTTATTCACAAGAGCAACAGAAGCAGTAGTAGGAGCAGCAGCAGTAGCAGTTGTAGCAGAAGCAGTATTAGCAGCTGTAATAGCACTAATAGCTGCAACAGTGGTAGCTTCCACAGCTGCCAACGGACAACTACTCCTTCTGGTTCCTTGTATGAACGCCATGCCATGAACACGCATGTGCACACGCAGTTCAGTGTAGTTGTTGAACGTCTTGTAGCAAACTTTACATTCGTTACCTTGCAGCAACGACGACGTCGGCGAGCTGCTGATGCTGCTGTCGCCGTCTGCAGCAGCAGTTGCCGTCGAGGATAATCTATTGTTGGATCGCAAGCCGGACCTCGTGGCTCTGGTTCTCGTGCTGTTGCTCAGGGAGATAGTCTGAGAAGATGGCGTCATAGGTGAAGTGGAAGAAATGACGTCACTAGAAATTTTGCTCTTCTCATTTCTTTTACCCCTGCTCTTCTTGTCAGAAAGGTTATTGGCGTCATTATTATTAATGTTGTCACCATAGTGTGGGGAGGCTTGCTTTCGAGGAGAGGGCACTTCAAAGAGTGATTGGTTGAAGGTGGCTCCAGGAGACGCCAGCAGTTCCTTGTGGATGTCGTGCGGTTGCAGCAGTGACATACGTCTCAACTTTTCAGCGGGCAGATCAACGAGCGACCTCGACAGAGAAGATGGTCGGGACGTGGATGATGAGGACAATGCAGATGACACCGATGATGAGGAGGATAGCTTTCTTTTGATTCCACGTTTAGCCGTCGGGAATGACTCACCATCCGGCATCTCCATTTTTATTTGTTTGTCATCCACCTCTTCACAACTACCTCGATTGCAATCAGCAGCATCACCGTCATCTCCAGCAACATCATCCTTATCATCATCATCATCATCAGATAATTTCTTCCTCTTAAGACCACCAGCCGGCAAACTGTTAACAACACCGGCGAACATCATCAAATCATCACTTTCATAAAGACTAAGATCAGTGACCTTGTGAACCAGTCTGAGGTGACGACTGAGGGCAGAGGTCACGACGAAAAGTGCCCCGCATTCGGGACACTGGGGATTTTGAACTCTCAAACCATCACCTCCACCCTCATTAACATCAGCACTGAGGTTAGCGACAACCTTACTGCAACTACCAGATGCATCACCACCACGGCAACCATCTTCACCCTCATCAGCGGTGTAGTTGTTGTGGCAGACGATATGCCGCCAAAAATCCGGCCTCTCATAAGACGAGTGGCAGCAGTAGCAGCAGTGGTACTTCGTCCCAGGGTCACCAAATATTTTTCTCAATCTGACTTCATTCTCATAGGCGTCATCTTCCGAACTACCATCAAAATTTTTATTACTATTAGCAACCTTATCATTGTTAAAGGTCCCAGTTGGAGTTTTCACGATTGCATTAGTAGTGTTATGGGTAGCAATACCACTCATTGTAATCGTGTTTGGAGTAGTATTTGTATCAGTACTGCTACTGCTACCACTAACAACAATGCAACTACTACCACTAATACTATTATTACTTCTGACGTTATCTCCAGTACAATCTGTGAAATTCGTAGCAGTAGCAATAATTGTGGTAGCGGTAGTAACAGTAGTAGTGGCAGTAGAAGTGTCAGTGGTTGTGGCAGTAGAAGTATCAGTAGGAGCAGCAGCAGCAGGAGCATCAAGAGTGGTACCAGACGTAGCATTCATTTTATCTTCATCAGCATCCCCCCATGTTTCAGTAGCGACGAGAACAGAGATATCATCATCGCCAGCGCCGTCATCGTTATCATGACCGGCGGCGCTGCGCTTTATTCCTCCTTCGTTGGGTTTGTACAGTCTGTCAATCATGTCGTATTTGTTGACTGCCGTGCTGACGAGCTTGTGTTTGATACGCATGTGCTTGCGCAGCGAGAGTAGGGAGTTGAAGTAGCGCTTGGCGTTTATGTTGCCAGACGTCGACGGCGGTGGACAGAATTGACACTTGAACGTCACATTTGATTTGCTGTTGCCGCCGCCGCTGCTGACGCTGTTGAAGTTACTGCCGTTGCTGCCGTTAACGGAGATTGTATTGTAGCCGAGAATGCTGCTGCTGAAGTAGAAGTTGTGGATGGCTGAGACGTGCTGCTGGAGGCGACTCTGGCGTTTGAAAGTTTTATTGCAGAGTTGACACGGATACCATTTGCCGTCATCAATTTCACTGCTGTTGTTGTTGTTGCCAGCTGGGATGTTAGAGGTGCTGACGTTGTCGTTATTGAAGAGTTTGTTGCTGGTCGACATGCTGCTGCAACCACTTGTTCGGCCGACATCACTATTAACATCGCCGTCGCACCGACCACCAAGTTCATTCTTACTGTTCATATTCTCGAGTTCACCTTTGTTCACCACATCAACATCTTGCACTGAAGCAGCTGCATCATCAACATCATCAACATTATTACTACAGTCATTGATGCTGTTATCATTTGTAGTATCATTATCATCACGCTCCTCCTCACCATCACCACCATCATCATCACCAATCTTCCTCCACTTATTCCTCTTGATGTTCTCTAAGAATTGGTGCTTAAGTTGGTGTCGTCTGTAAGCCCTGGAGTCTATGAACACCTCGTTACATCTGGAGCATTCCAACAGAGATGATGACGACGATAATGAAGATGATGGTTGTGATGACGCTGACGACGATGGTGGCGGTTGCAATGGCGGCGGATGTAGCGACGGCGATAGTAGCAGTGCTGATGATGATGGTGAAAGCTGTGATGATGACGATGATGGTACTGCCGATGACGACGACGATGATGGAACTGTAGACGATGATAAAGAAGATAACTGTGGAAAGAATGTTAATGGTGATTGGAACAATAATGACGATGATAGCAGCGGGGACGATGATGAAGTAGACAACGATGGGAACAATGATAAACTACTTCTGCTGTTTACAGATGTCTTACTGCTAGCATTAATGATGTCTGCCATGTTTACATTAGGAATGATATTGTTATTGTTGGCACTGTTAATGGCATTATTAATGTTTTTAAGCATCATGCTGTTATTAATGTTATCATCCTCCAGTTCACCATCCTCATCGTCAGCAGCAAACTTCCTCTTCCTACTTTCAGTCATAAATTTTATGGGTTTCAATGTCGGCATGCCAGATGGTCTGCCAAAATTATTTTGATTTTTTATGCTGCTGCTGTTGTTGTTGTCGTTGTTTATGCTGTTGTTTAAGTCATTAAATCTGCCTATTCTTCTAAGTTTAAGCATTTTACGTTCTACTTCAACGATGTTTAGTTGTTCATGAGGTTGTTGCTGCTGATGTTGTTGTTGTATAGCAGCAGTGTTGCTGTCGTTTAAAGAACAAAATTCAACAAAATATTCATGTTCCCTCTTCAAATGATCATTTTTCAACGTTCTAAGCTGGAATTTCAGCAGACAAACTTCGCAGACTGTGTTACTGGTGACGTCATCATCGCCATATTTAATAATTTTGTTATTTATGCCATCGACCATATGGTCATTACTCTGACGAACGCCAACATCTTTTCTTGCAATATTATTACCATCATCGAGTTTGTTCGAATTTCCATCCAATCTAAAATTCTTTACATTTCCATCATCATTATTAACATCATTATTAATAGTAATAGTAGTAGTAGTAGCTGTCGTTGTTGTAGTTGTGGCCGCAGTTGAAATAAACTTACTTGAAGAAGTTACAGTGCTATAAAAAGTAGTAGCAGTAGTAGTAGTATTAGCGGCAAGAGTCAAATTTATATTATTACTATTCCCAGTGCTAAGATTATTAACATCACCATTTAGATTACTATCATTTTTAGTAGTAGTAGTAGTTGTTGTAGTAGTAGCAGCGGTACCACTACTACTACAACCTTTATTACTGACGCTACAACTAACAACAACAGCATGACTGCGAAATGAGCCACTGCCATTCAATTGATTCCTGTGCTTTTCAAGTTCAGCTTTGTAAACAAACCACTGATTACTATTATTATTACCACTGTTGCTGATGCATATACCAGCAATTTTACTATTTTTACTCAACTTATTAGTAACTTTTTTACTTTCTGAACCTCTAGCAAACCCAGTACTAGAATTGGCACTACTACCATTAGAAGCAGTATCATTGCCAGCATCCTCAACATCCTCCATAGTAGTAGCAGTAGTAGCAGCACTAGCAGCAGCAGTAGCAACATTAGTATTAGTAGCGAAATTACTACTCGTCCATTCAAAATAGTATTCTCTGCACTTGCTAACCAGATCGTGGTTCTTGATGTGCTGCTCGAATGACGCCCCCAACACTTTCTCACACACAGGACACCTCGTTATCATACTAGACGTGTGTCCACTGCTGTTACTGCTGTTACTACCGATATTGAGATTAGCCGCTGTAGTGGTAATTGTCGTTGCTGTAGTAGCGTTGGTAGCGTGTGATGTTTTGTAGTGTTGCCTGAAGAGTTCAATCCTCTTGAAAGCTACAGGACACAGGGAGCACTTGTGGTAAACCTTCTTGTGTGCTGTGCATATGTGCTTGTCCAGGGCCTATTGGTTGTTTGGTTGGTTGATTGATTGATTGATAAATTGTGTGATTGGTTAAATAATTGATAAGTTTTAATTGGTTGATTGATTGATAAGTTGTAGATGGTTGATTGATTGATAAGTTGCGTGAATGTTTGAATAATTAATGAGTGAGCTGACAAAATACAAAAACACAAAATACATAGTTGATTGTAAGATTGATTGGTTAGTTAGCTGATTGACTGGATGATCGATTAGTTGACTGATTGGATGATTGATTGAACAAGAACAAATAAACAACTGGCATTTCGATAATTGATAATTTCAGTAAAATCACAAACTGATTCAAACTAAAATTTAAAAAAAAAAATGGAACCCCAACCTCAGTAAATTTTTTAACATCTTCACTGCTAGCACCGCCACCAAAGACGACAGCAGCCTGACTTGAACTGCTGACAGGTTTGTTGTTGTTGCTGATACTCATGGAGCTGCTAATACTGCTGTTGTCAGCGTCATTACTGTTGCCGTCATTAAAATTACCATTACCGTTGTTGTTGTTGTTTAGTACATTAGAAGAGAATTCAACATTTGCAGTTGAAGTAACGGAGGCAGAACTTGTTGAAGTGTTCTCGCCATTGGCATTGCTAAACTCACCGGAACAACTGTTGTCAACAATGAAAGCGTTGTTTCCACTGGCAATGTTGTTGTTGTTGTAAATGGTTGTGTTGTTGTTGTTGGGGATGTTGTTGTTGTTGATTTTTGTTGTGATTCTAGGGACAAAGTAGCAGAACCGACAGCCCCTGGTGACTGGGCGTCTGCAGTGATGTAGACAAACGTCTCGAACGTGCTGTAAAAACTCGTCAGCACTCTCTTGAAATTCAACACCACATTCTGGACACACCAGTCTGCACTTTTTGACGTCACCAGTGATGTTATTGGTAATGTTGCTGCCGCTCTTGTTGCTGTCTGCAATCTCATTAGCACCATAACAACCACCTACATTATTAATAATGATGTTATTACTGACATTAACATTAAAATTATTGTTGTTGTTGTTAATGCTGTTGTTTGTGATATAACTCAAGGAATGCAATCTGATGTGAGCATTGAGTGAGCAGATATTAGCTAGCACTATCTCACATATGGGACATGCATAATGAATGTAGGATGATGATGATGATGACGACGACGACGACGACGATGTTGCTGTTGCGGCTGTTGAGGGCGATGTTGTTGCTGCTGTGAAGGACGACGCTGATGATGAAGCTGATGACGACGCTGTGGTCGTTGTTAGTGGTGACGCAGAAGATGTCGCTGCTGAATGTCTATTTAAAGTTGATTCTGTACAGGCTGTAGGCAACACTTTTGTTGATGTTGTAAAAGTTGATGCTGCTGATTTCATATTTTTGGTCGTCGTCACTGCAGCATCAACAGCAACAACGTTACGACTGAGTGACTGAAAATGTTGCTTCAAAGAAAGAAGCATTGAAAATTGTAAACCACATTCTGGACACTTGAGAACAGGATTTGTAAAATTTGAAATGTTGTTGGTTGCATCCTTTGAACTGTTGCTTGTTCCTGTCGTTGCAGTTGCAGTCTGACTAGCAGCAACAACGACGACGAGATTATCATTGGAAATATTGCTTTCTTTGTCCTTGGAGACAATATTTTCAGAGCCATCTTCGTCGCTGATGTCTATACCCATCTCAAGTTCTTTTTGCTTCTTCAATATGTGGTACTCCTCTGGCAACAGATGTTCAGGCAGTGATGACACTTGATAGCTATCTATAGGTCTGTGGGTTTTTCCGGGGTTTTCACTTGTGTGTCGCTGGTAGAAAATTGTGTAGGAGCATAAGTTGTAAAATTTATGTAGTGTTGTTGTTGCTGCTGCTTTTGAGGTTGTTGCTGTTAAAGACGTTCCAAACGAGTTTGAGGAGATTGTTGTAGAAGTCTGTGACGATGTTGAAATTGTGGCAGGAAATGATGTTGCAACTGTTGTTGCGGATGATGTTGCAAGCGACGTTGCACCACCGCTAACAGCAGCAGCAGCATCGGTAGCGGTGTAGCATCCACAATCACATTCGAACGTAACTAGGAACGACTTCCTGCCAACATGATAGGCCAAGGACTTTTTTGTTGCAAACGAACAACCACAACACGCACAAAAATACTCGCCAACATCTTCAAACGACCCAAAAATATTTTTCAAGAAAGTTGGCCGCTCAATGGGTGGAGCTACGTACTTGCCAATCAAACAATTTGTTCGAATGGACTCGAAGAATGCTGCTGATGATAAAGACGACGACGAAGATGAGATTGTCGATGATGAAAGAGGTGTGAATGATGATAACGATGCTGTTATAAATGTTGATGGTGATGATGTTGCTGAAGTTGTTGAAGAGAGAGCTGCTGATGATGACAAAATGGATGACGATGTAGATGGAGAGAGGGAGGAAGACGATGACGAGAAAAATGTTTCTGGTGTAATGGTAGACGGCTTGTATGATATGGTGAACGTCCTAGATGTTTGTTGTTGTTGTTGCGATAGTTGTTGTTGTGGTTGTTGAAAATATTTTTGCTGTTGTTGTTGTTGTTCATAATGCTGAACAATATTCTTTACCTTAATTTCGTTGTTAATCCTCTTCAGAAGTTGCTTCATCTCTTGCTTCTTCCTCTCTTGTTCCAGTTGATTGTTCAACTTCTGCTTCTGCTGTTGGAGTATCTTCTGGTGTAAGATGCTTTGCTGTTGCTGCTGCATCTCAGTCAGTTTCTGCATCCTTCTTTCCATCAATTGTCGTCTCTCTTGAGACTGTTGGTACTGTCGTTGCTGCTCCACCTGTCGCATCTGATGTCGCTGCTGCTTGAGAAGTTGCTGTCGTTGCAGCAGAAGCTGTTGCTGCTGCTGCTGATGGGTTAAAATTTTTTGCTTTTCCTGCTTCGATAGAGGTCGTTTTTCAATTCTTTTCTTCTGGGCATCAGTGCTCTTGCCTTCATTGAGATGCTTTGAGATGAAAGAGTTACTCGGGAGTGGTGTTCTATCAGCCGGAGCAGCTGCTGTCGCCGCTGCTGCTAGAGATGTTGTCGGTGTTGGCGTTGTAAATGTTGATGAGAATGCAGCATACGCTATTGTCGATGTAGTTGCTGTCGTTTTTGCAATGATGGTTCTCAGCAGTTGCACGACATTAGTTGTAGTCGGTGGTGTTGGTGCTGCAAAAGATGTGGCTGCCTTCGATTTGTTTACATTCATGAACATTAATGAATTGTTGTTTGTGTTGTTGTAGCCGATTAGCTTACTTATGTCAATGTTTGGGCTGACCACGTTGTTGTTGCTGGCTGGGTTGTTGTTTGCAAAATTTTTCAAAATTCTTAAATTATTCATATAATAATCATTGCTCTTATTAGGAATGTTCATGTTGTTAGTGTTATTTTTAAAGATGACGTTGATGTTGCTGTTGTTATTGTTGGCATTAACATTTCCAATACCACCACCAACAACTACATTGTTGTTGTTGTTGCTGCTGCTGTTATTGCTGTAGGCGATGTTTTGATTTTTAATGTTGTCGCCGCTGTTGATGGCACCAGTGCGATTGTTATCCTCATCTTCACTGTTGATGTCGTTGTTCGATGATTCTGGAATTGGAGCAATGGTGATGACATTGACAGGGAGGGCATTGTCGAGGAGGAGATGCGATGGTAGGATTTGGATGTTGGACGACATGAAATTTGGTCTCAGCGAGAAGGGGATTGACTTAACCGGTAGGGCATATTGAATACCTGGTGGATGTAGTTGTGTAGTTGTAGCTGCTACAGCTGTGATTGTCGTGAATGTTGATGGGGTCGTTGTTGAATTTGTTGATGGTTTTGGAAATTTTGTCAAAGTTGATGTCGTGGCTGGAGTTTTGTAGGTAGTAGAGTGCTTGTATGTCGTTGAGGTTGTTGTTGCACGTGCAGTTCTTGCTAATGCGGCAAGCTTGTTAAGGATTCTGCTGTTAGACATTGTTGTTGTTGTTGTTGCTGCTGTTGTTGTTGGTAGAGTTGTGGTGTTTCTGGATTTGTTCTGATTCAAGTTCGTCGAAAATGTTTTTGATGCTGTTGTCGTAGCTGACGTAGATAACGGCGAAGTTAAAAATTTGGTTGTTGTTGTTGCCGATTTTGATAACCTTATAAGCCCTTTTGTTGTTAGTGATGGCGACGATGATGACGACGACATTACAGATGGCAATAAGGATGGCGTTGACGAGGGTGACGACGATGCTGAAGATGATGAGGCTGAAGATGATGACGTCGATGAAGATCTTTTTGAAGGTAAACTGCTATCATCATCGGTTATGTCAATGATGATAACTTTGTTCTTGTGACCATTCTGGGAAACTTTTTGCTGTTTTGCTCTGACGTCATCACCTTCACTGCTGACGTTGTTGTTGTTGTTGCTGCTGTTGTTGTTTACAATGGTAGTGGCAATGTTTGTGTTTAAATCATTTGCCGTGTTATTGATGTTTTGACCGTTAATGTTTTTATCGTTGTTATTTGTAATGGACCTATTGGGAGCATCATTATCATCGATAACAATGACGCTATCTTTATTGCTGTTATTAATTTTAGTATTGCTACTACTATCATTGTTGTAATTAGTGGTATTGGTGGTAGCAGCAGTAGTAGTATGACGGCGATTTACAATGTCATCAATTCCTCTTGTAACATCAACACTGTTATTGTTAGTATTTGTACTGATTCCATTACTACTACTACTACTATTATTACAACTATAATCATTATTATTATTATTATTAATGTTGTTGTTGTTGTTATTGAGTTTATTAACATAATGATGTGGTGATGAGATCTTCCTTCTGCTCTGCTTTTTAACGTTTATCACTTGCGATGATGATGACGATGTCTGTGATGATGACGATGTCTGTGATGATGACGATGTCTGTGATGATGACGATGACACCTGGGCTAAATTGGTTTCTGTGGAAAAGATAGTGGCAAGAAATTTTTCTTCCGCTGCTGCTGCTGATGATGATGTTGATGATGACGACGACGATGATGAAGATGGTAAATTGTGATTGCCATTATTAATAGTGGTATTATTATTATTAATAGTGTTATTATTATTATTATTATTATTATTATTGCAATTGTTCATATTATTATTCATCGAGTCATTGTTTTGAAAATGATCTAGAGTGAAGTTATTTTCATTCTTCTTACCATAATCGACATTATAATTATTATTATTACTATTATTAGTATTATTTATATTAATAATGTTTTTGTTGACAGTATTAGTAGTAATATTATTGTCCATATTATTATTATTATTTTCCTGTTTCTTTGAATTGGCAACAAGCTGGAGCCTAGTATGCAGCAAGCGATCTAAAGCTGAGCATTTTCTACGGGATGTTGTTGTTGTTGTTGATGATGTTGTTGTTGTTGCTGATGATGTTGTTGTTGTTGCTGATGATGTTGTTGCTGATGATGTTGTTGCTGATGATGTTGTAGTTGTTGATGATGATGTTATTGCCGTTGTGGATGTTGTTAATGTTGTTGTTGTTGCTGCTGATGTTGTAAACGTTGTTGATGTTATATTTATTGCTTGAGAAGTTGAAGACCGCACTGCTATAGTCGTTGATGTGAGGGCTGAATGTACAACAGCAGATGTCGATAAATTGCTTTTGTTGGTGTCAGCGTCAGATTCTGTCGGCAATGATGTCATCAGTTGTGACGTCATTACTGTCGATGTAATGTTTCCCTGTGATGTGGAGAGGTTGTTGGTGCTGCTGTTGACTGCTCTCTGTAGTGCATCGTCATTCATTTTTAACTTTTTTGCAACAAAATCTGATTTCTCTGCAACAATTTGTGGATGGTCTTCAACAATTTCGTTGTTTGCGGGAGTTGGCGCTGCAGTGGTAGTGAAAATGCTGTCGCCAGTCTCCAATACGTCATTGCTTGTTGAGAAATTTGTTGTTGCGGGCAACATTGTGGATGTTGTGGACAACATTGTGGATGTTGTGGGCAACTTTGTTGATGTTGTTGCTGCAACTGATGATGCCATTGGTGATAATATTTCAGACTTTAATGAGCTAGATGTCGTTGAGATTAATGATGTTTCTGTTGATGTATTAGGAGTCTGGAGAAATAGCATATACTCATTCAACATCCTTTCTCCATCTCCACCATCAAAACATCGGCCATCATCGTTGTCGTCATCACTATCACCATCATCTTCATCAATTACGTCATCGTCATCATCACTACCGTTGTTATCATTATCATCCGGTACAGCTGCAGCTCTTTCTTTACAGACAGCTTCAACAACAACAGCAGCAGCAGCAGTAGCAAGTCTATTTATAGCAGCGTGAATGTTATTATGTTTATCATCTTGCAAACCTAGAAGCTTCTTTTCATCGTCATCATCACGAGCACTATCGTTGCCATCATCCTCATCATTATCATTGTTAATGCTCGTTTTATTACACGTTGTTTGTTGGAGCGTTGTTGTTTTGGAGAGTAATGTTGTGGATGGTGTTGTTGTTGTTGATGGCGATGATGATAACGATGTTGTTGTTGATGACGATGATGAAAACGATGTAGTTGTAGACGATGATGACGATGATAGGTCTGTATTTATATTTGTTGATGTTATTGGTGTTGTTGTTTCGGCTAATTCAGATGTTCTTAAATCCATACCCAGGTAAGTGTATTTTTAACCTGGTTGAAAGATAAAAAAAATGTCGATCAATCAATCAATCAATCTCTCACTTAACCAACCAACCAGCCAATAACCAACCAGCCAATCAACCAACCAGCCAATCAAACAACCAGCCTAGCAACCAACTAAACGGCCAACCAGCTAGTAAATAGGTACAAAATAAAATGAAAATAGAATGTTCTCATTTTGAATTCATCTACTTAAATTCATTCAGTCACTCAAGTTGCTCTCATTCCAATGATAAAATGAATAAATGAATGAACCAGTCAGCCAACAAATCATTCATTCATTTCGTTTTCCTTTCTTTCATTCATTTATACATTCATTCATACATTCATTCATTCATTCTTTGTGATTTATTCTTCAATCTTTCAGTTCATTCATTCAGTCAGTAATAATACATCTTTTTAATCAATTATTCATTTTTTTACTATCACATTCATTCATTCATTCATCCGTTTATTCATCAACTTTCCCTCATTCCTTCATCCCTCGTTCATTCATTCATTCATATATTCATTCAACCATACATTCATTGACTAAATCAGAAAAGAAAGCCAATCAATCTCATGCTAATCTCAACAAGTGCCAGGTAATGATATTGTAGTTCTAAATATGGTTAGTAAACAATATTTATGATTATCACTATCAATAATTAATATTCCCACCACCACCATCATCATCATTGTTAACATCATTTTATTTGATATTTGTTGGTTGAAGACCGAATTTTTGACAATTAGTAATAAATTTCACCGATTGATTAGTGTTTATCAACTTATATTCGAATTATATATATATATATCAAAACACTCCTATAAAATCAACACAACACAAGCAACAACACTAATCACGGTATCACGACGAGCACATTAATAAAACAACATCTACAGCAGCAACAACAACAACACAACACACGTTTAGACGACATTTTCCCCGAGATCGGGGGTGATGATGGTACGGAAGGAGTTGATGTGATGGTAAGAGAAGAGTTGGTGGAGAAGGTGTGTTGGAAGTGAGGCGGGAGCAACAACAACAACATCTAAAACAACAACAACATCAACAACAACAACATCTACAACAACAATTCTTCCAGAGCATATAAGAGCCGAGTACAGTTATTGTACCAATTCATCATTCTATCTATTATATATAACCAACACACACACACACACACACACACACACATACATTAAGAGGAGATAGATATAGATATACATAAATTGAAAGATAAAGATAGAAAGAGAAAGACAGAGAGAAAGAGAGAGAGAGAGAGAGAAACAGAGAGATTCAGATAGATAACGTACGTTTGCCAGTGTGTGCGTGTGTTCGTTTGTAGGCCATGGAAAAATCAATGTTGGTTAAGCCACACTAAGAAGGTTGTTGTTGTGCAGTTGTTGTTGTATGTTTTGTTGCGGTTATTGCGGCTTTATTAGTAGTACGTTGTTGTTGTGGTTGAAGTTTTATCATATTGTTGTTATTAATATGTTGTTGCTGTTGAAGTTTGTTGTTGTTATTAGTATGTTGTTGTTGAAGTTTTATCATGTTGTTGTTATTAGCACGTTGTTGTGGGTGAAGTTTTATCATGTTGTTGTTATTATTACATCATTCTGTTATCAACATCATCATTCTCGTCAGTAACATCACCACCATCATTTGCTATCTCTTCAACCTGTATTTTGTTACCATCTTTCTATATAATCAGTTCATTTTCTTGGTACATAATTATGTGAGGAATTTTCCTTAACTTCTTATATGAATATAAGAGTAGAGAAAGATAACAGATAATGATGATGATGTTAACGATAATGATGATGATGTAGTAGATGGAGATGGCGTTGTTCACTGTTTAAGGGATGATGAATTTCGTAAGAGGATAAAGAAGACGAGCCTGGCCAATCAACTGTGAGGGCCGCGAACTCCTGAGGCATCAGATGTTGCAAATTCTTTGGATGACCATTATTATTTTCAACAAAAACCAACCAACCAGCTAACCAACCAACCAGCCAGCCAACCAACCAGCCAGCCAGCCAACCAACCAGCCGACCAACCAATCATCCAACCAACCATTCAAACAACGATGCTGAGAAAAATGAAAAAGAAGATACTGATGATAATAATGAAGATAGTACTGGTAATAATTATGATGATGATAATAATAATAATAATAATAATAACGGCTCTGATGGCCTCAATGATGACGCTGATGACAATAAGAATGATGATGTTGCTGACGATTCTGACTTTTCGAATTAGAACAATAGAAAAAAAACTTTTAACAGCCCGGATATGGTATGATAGATATTCTGTATATGTACCCTATTGTATTGGTCAGTTCGTTGTTTTAACTTTGAAAAAATACATAAATTATAAGTGACAGGATCAAGAAATCATGATAGACTCAGATAGATATGGCTAAAAAATAAGCACACAAACACATACGTATAAAGCAATATAAATATATACACAGTTACAAAATACATATACATACATTTTACATACACTTACACCTGATACATATTATACAACAACAAACTGAATGTAGAAAAGTGTATCGTTGAAAAAGTAAAATGAAATGAATGAACAAAGAAGTCTTAAGCAGTGAAGACGAGCGTTGGGATATACATTACAGATTGACTGTATGTAGGAAGATAACAGCAAAACCACAGAAAGTATATAACAGACAAGGNGTATAGTGAAAACCAACGTTAAGAAAATACAAAATTAAGTGGGAGATGATCCGACATGGAAGCAACGAGAACAGTAGGAATGAATGAAAATGAAAGGATTAGAATGGAAATAACACATACATAGGTGTCTATAAAAAAATAAACAAAGAAAGATAGAACATAAAAATAATTATGTATACATACGCAAATAGGTTTAAAATATATATGACTGTCTACAGTAACGTACATTTAGCCAAAATTTAGCTAAATTAACGAAATTGTAGTAGCGAAAAACACATTAAGACAAAAAAAAATGATAAAAAGATTAGTTAGTCAAACAATGTGATACAAATTAACTTGAGAATGCTGGGTTTAACGGAATTTTGGAACTAATAGACCGAGTGGTTGTAGGGCTGTAGGCAGTTTTCTCCAAAACTTCCATGAGGGACCATTATAATGAGGGTTAGTTCGAAGGGTAGGTATGTAAAAAGGGGGAGTGCGTCGTGAATTTTTAAGAGGAATGTTTATTAGAGGTTAGTGTTTTAAAAAAATAACAGTTTATACCTGCTAGAAGAGAAAGAATTTTTAATTATATATATATATATAATTAAAAATATATATAATATAATTATAATATAATTATAAAATAATATAACTATAATATATATATATATATATTATAGTTATATATTTATATAATCATCATCACCCAGTTACCAATATTGATAACTTTACAATCCCCATCAACGAACACCATTTAACAATCACTAATATCATCATTGCAATATAATAACCACCACCATCATCATCATTATCATCACAATGACATCACCACCATCATCACAATACCATAACCACCACTACCATCACATCACAATCACCGCAATGCCATTATCACCATCATCATCCTCCTCGTCATCATCAGACAGTAGCTACCACATCATCATCAACAACAACAGAGAAGGCAGCACACAAACAGCTTTCAATAGCAGTAGTCTTCCTAAGCCAGCTAGCTTTAGCCCTGTGTTACGGATATATATATATATACATATATTATATATATACATATATACACATAAATATATATATATAGATATACATATATACACATAAATGAATATGAATATATATATTTTGTATTATCATAACATAAAACCAGACATGAAATAAAAATTAATGAATCATAATCATGTACAGAACTATATATATATATATATATATATATATATACATATATAAATATATATATATAAACCGTATTTTTTACAGATTATATATATATAATACAGAATATAATATATATATATATATACATTTATACATATTAATATACGCATATTATGTATAAGCAATAACATATATCATATAAACATATAGTGAGTGCAAAAATGCATATTAATGAGTTAATTAAATAATTAATTAATTAACTAAACAATTCTAAAGTTGACTCAATCAACATTGATGATGGTAATAATAGTAATAATAATAATAAGACTAAAGCCAAACGATGACCAAAATTGATACAATGACATCACCGTGATATCAATGGAAATGCGATGATGACGATGATTACAGATTAATTACTTAATATAGGTTTTAATTATTAATTATATACATATATATATATATATATATAGTATAAATATAGTATAAACAAGCTTGTCTGATGCGTTGAGAATTTGTAATATGAAAAGAACACAGCAGTCCGTAATAGAATAATGAATGATAACAGTGATGACATTAATATCATGCTATCAGTATTATCATTAGATATCATTATCATATAAACACACACACACACACACACACACCGACCCACACAAACAAACACACATAGACATAAAAACATACAAACGCGGACATAAAATGAAAACAATAGAGAGAGAGAGAGAGAGAGAGAGAGAGAGAGAGAGAGAGAGAGAGAGAGAGAGACAGAGACAGACGGACAGGCAGAAAAACCATCAAGAATGGAAAGGCAAGCAAGCAACAACCGACTCAAACCAACGCATCCGTGTATTGTATATATTGACCTTGCTGATGACGAGATGTTACGATGGTAACTTCATAATGATGACCGCATAATGACGACATAGACGCTGGTGCTAACTTCACCATCAACAGAATCCCCATCATCAACCTATTGAAAACAATTTCCCACTAACAATTTCCAATTAACACGATGACGATGACGTCACGATCTCGTGACGTCACGATGGTAATTCCATAATAATGACCCTACAGAGCAATGCAATGATGTAGTTGGTGGTAATATAACAGTAACTCCATAACGATGGCCTAGATTGCTAGCACGATTCCACAACGATTCCGTCGATCCGTGATACAGCAAATATACAATACAATACAATAAATATACAATACTATACTATACTATACTATACAATCAATACAATACAAAACAAAACAATACAATACAAAACAATATGATACAACACAATACGACGATGATAACGTGATCTACCGATGGTAGTCACATGATTGCAATGATAATCTAAAAATGTATCATCGATGATACTACCTAAAGATAATTGAGACTGTGATAGACGACGTCTCATGTACGATAACATTACGATGATAATAACTCGGTGATGATGATGTATAGTAATGTCAAATGATACTCCTTAGTAGCGGAATTGAAAAAATTATAACTCGTACACACAGACAGACTCATAGGCACACAGAGACTCTTTCTCACCCATACACACACCATCTGTTCGTGTTTCATCATCAGCTCTACTAACACTTTCACAACTATCATTTTCATCATCGTAATCATAATCAGTAGCATCACCATAACCATCATCATCTTCATATTTGTATGTGATAGAGACATCCTTATCACCACCATACCCTAACCACCCTGTCGGAATCATCACCATTTTGATATAATAATCATAATCAAGATAAGAAAAGAAAAAAGTAGATAGTAACTTTCAACGAGTCCAGCACCAAACTAAACTGTCTCAGGATTTTATAGAATTTATTAATTATATATAAAAATATAAGATGAAAAATATTGAAAATTATTATGCTTCACTTAGTTCCAACTATTGGTTTACACCCACCGACCGATAAAAGCCATAATTTTAAACCATTGTTGAGATTTTTGTAACTTCAGCAGGCCTTAGAAAGCTACCGTTCCCACATTTCATATTTACATGGCAAAATATGGTCATCTTTTCTCTTACGAATGTGAGAAGAATTAAAAATGAACTTATACTATGTAAAGATTAAAGTATTATGATTCAAATCAACTCAAATACTGAATAACAAAATTATTAAACTATCAAAAAATTCATGAAATAAATTTTTTTAAATAATTTTGATAAAAAAATGAATTTTTTTCATTTAATGGTATAAACAAGAATTAAATTAAAAACATCAAACAGCCAGAATTTGTTCAAGCTAGTTATAGGCAATATGCATGACTTAAATATCATTTTTAATACCATGTAGGTCATTTTAAAAAAGAAATGACTAAACTAGTTTAAGTATGCTCAGATGGGTAAAACTTCTTATAACTAACTTCAAAACCAGAAACAACAACTCACAATAATGTAAGTAATTATTAGCTAGGTGTTTTTTATTTGAGAATATAGAACTTCATTTCAAATACTACAATCTGTAGTATGTAAGGAGTGTCAAATTTTTGGTCTAGCACAGTGAATCTTTAAAAATTAGGCTATATAAATTTGATTTATTAATTGCATATAATTAGTAATTAGATGCGTTCAATTAAACTAATATAATGCCTGTAATAATGAATTTATTTGGCAAATATTTGAAAAATTATTTCAAATGAAACTTTAAAACTTACATACTTGTAATGCATAAAGGATCATTTATTTCATTAAAGTTCTCAGATTGACAACTAGATAAGTGTCAAGGTCAACAGGTTTCTTTTCAGCATACATTCCTTTGGTTATACATTGGATAAAATTATACAAATATGAATGAAATATTAAATTTTTACTATTACGAGATTGTATTAACATATATTTCAACGAAAATTGCCTATCTAAAAAGAAAATTTTATAAAATAATCAAAATCACACGCTACCCACAACTACAAAAGCTAAGAACATGGTAGTAAACTTTTCAAGCCACAATAATTCATCTCATTTGATCTATAAACTCTATAGTATATAATATGTTATTTATAGTAAAAATGAAATTAAGAATATACCGAAATATTATTTAATTATTATACATTATTCAACCTACACTCCTGAACATTTTAAAAAAAATAAAATAAAACAATTAATAATAAAATGCTGAAAATTCAATTAAATTTGCAATCGTTGAAAGTGAAACTAAATAGTAAATAGGAGCACAAACCATACTTCAAATGAACTGTGCAATGCAATACAAAACACAGACTGACAGACTGATTAGCGAACTGGCCGTCTGTTTGATTGAATGGTTGACGATTGTTAGTTGATTGACAAGTTGGTTTGATTGACAAGAGGCAAGCATCAATCAATCTCTGCCAAACAAACTCTTCAGCTCTTTCTGTAATAAGTATAAAATTGTGAAAGAACATTATCAGCGGTTTATTAAATAGAATAAAAAATTAACTTCTGAATAAAAATTTAAATTGAAAAACTTGGTTGACTTTCCTACTTGAAAGAAAATAATTTATTCGCTACGGCTATATTAAAAAAAAAAGTACTAACCAATCAATGCTCGCAGATTTTTGAGAATTTTCAACTTCAAGAAACGAATTTTAATTAAAAAAATATTCATTAATTATCAAATAACAAACAAATGGGAATAAAATTTCGGACATTTCTTCCAAAAAATTCTCTCTCCGTTGTCAGAAAATGAACGAAAAATATGCAGAAAGGCAAACATTCTGACCTATTTTTAATTTCTAATGATCACATGACCGAGTTAACCGTCCAATGAGATCGCGAGAATTAACTAGGTCGCACACCCGTGTGCTACTTAGACTATCATTACGGTTTGTACTGAACTGTTACGACGAACGCACTGAATTCTTTAAGATGCTAAATATCTATAATATATAATTTATATTATAATTATAATATATTTATGTGCATGTGTGTGTGCGCGTGTGAGTGTGTGTGTGTTTGTGTATGTGTGTTACATATTTATGTGATTTCAGATTTGTGGGTTTGGTTGTATATAACGTTTCTGTTTCTTCATAATATAAAGTCAGGTTGATATTTGATTGATAAATTTGGTGGTTGAATGTTTGCCAAACTGATTGATATGTTGGTTGCTCGTCATGGTCTGAATATGTTTCTGATATTTTCTTTCGAAATATTTCTGCATGACACGCCTAAGCTAGTAGAAACCACTGGAATAAGTCAATCGTCAAACCAACAAGCTAGTTGTAATAATCTAATGTAACGATGTAATGTAATGATTTCTAATGTAATGATGATTTACTAGGCTAACATCAATGATTGATTTCAACCTTCCTAAATATATTCACATTATCTGTACATAATGCATTTTATTTTTATCGATGACTGAATTTCTTCTTTTTTCATTCTCGTGCCTTATCCTTTCAGGACATTGACGACCATCGACCTGCACAAAATCATCAGAACTTTAACCCTTAGTAGTAGTTGAAATGTTAGAAATACAACTTTAATCTTCAAACGAAATTTTGGAATTTTTTACGTAACTAAAATATGTATAATACTTATTATATTCTATTGCCTTTATTTATTAATAAACTTGTGGCCATTTTCAATATTTGTGCCTCACAATTATTCAACATCATTTACCAATCAAGCAGACCTTATAGAATTACCTAAATAATCTAGCGAATACAGTTTTTTAGCAATTTCTCACTATAAGAACACGTTGTTATTCAGGGCCGGATCTAACTACACTGCTTGAACAACATTTGTTGTTGATACAATTTTCTTTACTGGTACTGAATTATTGCAAGATTTGACGTAAAAAAAACTTGCATTTTAATAGTAAATTTATGGTTAGAAAATGCATTAATTGCTTATAAGCGATGTTGTTATAATTACATTAGAGATATAAGATGTACCTACCTACCTACCTATCTATGTAGTACTAATTAATAGACCCAGATAGTTCAGGTAATGTTTCATGTTTAATACACATGAAAAGTAGTTGATCATATATTTTAAAACTCACTGCTACTGAATAAATTGTTTTATATCAAGAATAAATTTAGAATGTTCACTGCTATACTATTAAAAAATTTGCTGCTTTTTCAACGAGTTTCCATAATCAGGGGTAAAATTATTATGAATAATTTATCAAATTTTGGTATCAAACATCTCTAGTTATTTTTTTCTACAATTGAAAAAACTATCAATGTAGATCTCAATGAAGCTCACTGATTCCAAATACACAAGGATTTCTATCCCATCCAGTGCAATAGTAAAAACGCCTTCGGGATTTCCTTGCGTTCGAAACACGTCACTTGACAATACATACACGTGACAAATTTTATAAAATCTAACCTATGATGAACGTTTTGAAATTATTTAAGAAATTTTTATCAGTCTGATCGCTGGCGTGACCAGAAATTTCTCTGCGAGGGGCATCCTACTTCAGTTGGAAGACTCTGTTTTCCACATTGTTGTAAGTTATTAGCATACTTAAACTAAGAATTCGTTAAGAAAATTTGCCATAAGCTATAATTTTCGACATTCATTACAATGACTTTCACTTAAAACCACTATTTTTTATGAAAACATTCGCCAAATGTTATTGCAAAATTTCAAAATCAGAATTTATATACTGATACTTTTAAATTTATCCTTATCCGGGGCAAATTGCCCCCAACAGAATCATTTATTGCGGGAAGAGAGAGAGTTACGTTCCCAACACCCCCCCTAATTTAGGACCTGTTGTTTAACGTTCATTTACTATTTAACGATCCAATAAATTTTGCATTGAGTCTCTGACAAATTAGCGGTTGTTTAATTTATTAGTCATTTATTTTTTTTATCCCAGAAATCGAAATGAGATGTCTAATTTAAATAGTTTGACTCGATATCAGTTAATTGATCATTAATATTAATCGCCAAAACACGTCATATAATCATTAATAATTATCAAAAATAGTTATCATTATTAATTATTTGAACATGTTAACTGTGAGTGACTATCACTTATGTGCTAACGATTTGATACATGGATGTGTAGGATATGTCCATGGTTTGAACAGTTTGATAGATGGTTTGTCATCAATCAGTTAGTTGATGTTGTCAAGTTTTTACAATTTCATGTAATAATATGCATATGTAATCGAAATTGGCTCAAGTTTTAAAAATTAAGTTATTAAACCAAGTAACTGTTATTAATAACCTATTTATTTATTTATTTCATTCTTCACAACTAATTTTAAACTTTGTCAGATCTACAACCTGAAATAAATTAATCAAATTAATTCACGGTGATATATTTAAGCATGTGATCAGTAATGTGACGCTGTCAGTCCGTGGATTATATGATAGGCTCCATATAAATTGACAAGATCTCTTTATCTAAATATTTATTGGTCTAATCTTTTCAATATAATTCTGTTAATTAATAGAATCTAATCTTTTCAATTTAATTCTGTTAATTAATAGAGTTAAATTTGTATTCGGTTTTTTAAAATTTTTTTCAAAACTAAAGTACAAAAAAATGTCTGATAAAAAACAAGTAAGAGAAGAAGTTAAATTATCTCAGGATGATTCAAAAAAAGGCAAAGATGGAAACCAAGATTTGGAAAATTTTGAAGCAACGAAAAAAAATATATTCAGTAAAAACTTTATTTCTCTTTAATAAAGCATTGTACTTTCATATACCTCAAGGTAGGTTTTGAATATTTAAATAACTTGTGGATCGAATTATGTGAAAACATTTTAATTTGGATAGCTAAGATAAATTTTTCTTCTAAACAAAATCCAATTTAGTTAACTGTAAAATGTCTGTGTATATAACAAAAATATTAACAATTTTGGAACAGTTATTTTACAAAAATTTTGGTTTTGATGTTTTTATGTAGGTCGTGTGCAACGTCCATACCACACCACACGACCTGCATACACATTGGTATGCTAGAGCTGCATAATAAAAAAAATTATTAAATAAAAATTATAATTATTATAATTATAATTGTTTTAAAGAAGATGTACACCGGTTTGAAGTGCAAACGTCACTGACAGAAATCTCGGACATGTGCGACATCTACGGCCCAGGCTGGCTGACATTCGATGATGACGCTGTGACTCTGAGGAGTTTGTACAAGGACGGGAAAAAAACTTGGACCTACCAGTAAGTATTGCATGTTGTTTTTGTATTTGAAAAGTTTATTGACCGGCAAGATATTGATGTCTATACTCGTTTATATGAACAAACAATAAATTTGTTACATATTGGGGCATTCCAAAAGAGTAAATCTTAACTAAGCGGACTCCCCAAGCTAAGATGAAGGCGCCAAGTTCTGCTGTTGTAGTTACCGGGCTCTAATACAAGAGATACCCGTTTATTTTCGTACAGTTTGTGTGGTGTGTTGATTTAGGCGTAATTCCATGCGCTCTGCTGTGTGTGTGTGTGTGTGTGTGTGTGTGTGTTTGATACATCAGAGATGAAAATAAATAAGAGAAGTGTAACGGTTTAATTGTTTCAGTCATATTGCGATCCTCGCATATTTCATACAAAACCCAGTCCTTTTTCAGGCACAATTTTAGAGTTTATAACATTCTAATGAACGATAAAAAGCAATTTTATTACAAATATTATTACTACAAATAAACAACATAAAATAAATAATGGTTTTATATGTTACTAAACATGAATTTTGTCTGTTTCAGACACAATTTTAGAGTTTTTGTGTTTTTGGGGAAATTAAAAAAGCATTTTTATTATAAATATTACTACTACAAATAAACAACATAGTATGAATAATTTTTTTATACGTTATTAAAACATAAATTTTACCTGTTTCAGACAGCTGCAGAAAGCCACGTGCAGCGATACCTCTTTCCAACTCTTCATCGCCGAATACTCAGATTGGATGTACTTCGAGTACGTTCCAGGCCATGAAATGAAAAAGATTTTTGATTACAAAAAGTCCGAAGGCGATAATAGAAGATGGCTATCTATGCCAAAAAGTCAGAAATTGTTTGAAGGAATTAAATATCTATGGAAATAGATCAAAGAGTGATAATGAGGAAATAGTTTTCCATGGAAAAAAGTCATTAAGTAGTGATAAGGAAATAGTTCTTAGTTGTAAAATATCTATGAGTGGTAATAAGGTATGATTGGCTATGGCAAAAAGTCAATGAACACTAAGAAGGAATTAATTTTCTTTGGTGAAAATTCGATGAGTAAAAATAGAAAATAAGAAGATGACAAACGATTGTGGAATTGTAGTTAAGTAGTTTTTAAACACTTGTTAAAAAATGGCTAATTAACATACAAAAGACCGAATGTATTGAATCATTTGAAGCAGCTGGTAATGTATCTTTTGGAAAAGACGTATTTTCTAAATGAAAAATTGTTATAACACTTGTACGTGCAATATTTGTCGATACGAAATTAATCTCAAACACAATGTTTTATTTTCATACCCTATTTATGTAGTTAGCCTATACTTGAATGCTAATGTTAATAACTAATTTTTGCCATTATATATAGATTAGTTCGATTTTAAATAGTTGTGTTAATAATGTTAAGGGTCAGATGATTAATGTATTTATTGTGTGTGAATTTAATGGTACCTTTCTTATTATTCTTGAATGAATTTTGTTTAGATTGAGTTTTAGTTACTTTTTTATTATCCTTCATCTATGTTTGAAAATTGAATAAATGAATCAATGTTTGATGTCTTGACCTTTCACTAATAAGTCTAAAAAATCAAGTTGATGTAGAACAATTCAAATTAGTCAGCCAAATGAGTTTGAATTCCTATAAACGAAAAAGACGTTTGAATCCAAATTAAGATGAGACTTTGGTAAGATCACATTCTTTATTTTATTTTTTATTCAAATTTAGTTTTTCAGAATCTTTTTGTTAGTTAGCGAAATTTTTTGACCCAAAAAAACCCACAATTCCATTCCAGATTGAGCGATAATTTTTCAAAAAATTAAATCATTTATTTCAAAAGCAAACCAAACTATTAGTAAAGTAATTATAAATTACTTTACTAATTTAAAAGGCTATAATTACTTTAAAAGGCTTTAAAGTAATTATAGATGAAGCGTTTTTTAGTTTTTGAAAACGTGTTATAACTCGTAGACCTTTGTCAATATTTAATTTGCTAAATTTCAAAAGAAATTAACATTGCTTTTCATGAAAAAGTGATTTAAATCAGGTTTAACGTTTGAACTTTGATTCTAAATCTTAGCTAGACATATTTAAATGTAAATTTAATGTAATTATACGTGAACATTTAAATTTGATCGAAATATGTTTTGTCCAGTAAGACAAAGTGGATCTGTTTTAGTGCGCATGTGAACATATGAACCTAAAGAATGGAGACAATGAAGCCGCATATTATTCTGAATTCAATGATTTTTACAAAAGATTACTTTTAATTTTAGTTTATAATCTACAAATTTCGTACAATTTTTTTGATAAACATATATATATATATATATATATATATATATATATATATATATATATATATATACCATTTACAATCAACTGATTGAATAACAATAATTTGATGAATTGAGCTTTTGTGTTGGTCTATTATATTAATTAACCACCAGCTTAAGCATTTGAAATTATATTGATAAAAAATGCTCTCTGTGGGCCTATACGTCGTCTGGTGTTGTGGAAATTGATCATTGGTTAACTAAATTGTTAATTGTTAATTATTAATAATTAATTAGTTAAGTAAATAATTCGGTGTAGGTACTAACTAACTAGTACAATTTAGGAGTTCATTATTTTCAGTGATTTGAACTGTTTGAACGGTTCATTGTAGAAAGCTTAAGATGGGAGTTGAACCGAAAATGGGTTTCATTTTGAATTCTGGGAAAATTTGCCACGTTTTTGATTAGATTTGAATCATAATGTAAAGTGTACATATACCAATTTATTTTTCTTCATTTGTCACAAACAACATTATAATTGATCATTTCTGACAAATCAGAAATGGTATTGCTATTATTAAAGTTATATTTGCTCGTTTGGGACAAATTTATAATAAGATAATTATGTTGCGACGAAGCGGCTTTAGAGATTTCTCATATCGAACACTGTTGACTAAGAGATTATGTGATTTGTCATCACATTTCCTGATACGATTTCTGAATTTTCCTCTTTAAAAGAAGATGAGATGGAGATTATTTCACAAAAATAAAATTATATGTTGTGCTGGTAACAGGTTTAAAAATGGAAGGTTAGAAATTTTTTCTGAATTGGAGTGAATGAAACTTTTAGGCGAAAGCGCTGTTTTAGCCTTCAAATAAAGTTTGGGGACTTAGCACCGATGCTTCGGAGTAGCTTCTTTTTTTAAATTAGTGTTGTTTCTGGTTTGTAATCTAAATAGTTACAGAGTATGATGGCCGAGTCAGAAATATTTCTGAAGGAAAATGGTGGAAATATTTGTAAAACGTTTTGAAATGTTGAACGTTTTGATGATGACTTATATTCTAAAATGTCGATTGATGTTTATTCCGAAATGTTGATTGAATTGAATGACTACAGGACAATATTCACACCTTTTCTTGTTTTCGTAATACTACAATAACGATATTTTGAAGGTTCTGACACAACGCTTCACTCTGGAGTTGAAAATAATGGTCTTGGAGATGGAAAGGCAAAATTTGGAGAACTGATTTTAGATATTGATTTGAATAGTAGGTTGACAAAATGTGAAGAACGAACGCTATCTGAAAAATTTCAAAGCTCATAATTTTAAAAATGCTCATTTTTTTGACAAAAACTTTCAATCGATTCGTCATTCCTCTATATCAAAGATAAGAATTTTGTCTTTTCATTCATTTGCAGAAGAAAAGTGGTTTAATGTGATTATAACGAGAGATGTTACTGGAAGGAAATATCGCGTGAACGGCCGCGCCACACTCATATTGCTGGACAGTGCCCTCATTCTGAAGAAGTGTTCCCGGCAAGTTTGGATTGATTTCAAGTAGGTAGATTTCAAGTTCTTTATTTTAATGAAATGAAAATAAATGTTTATAAGAATTTATTGAATGTAGAATAATAGATTGATTCATTTTTATTTAATTTTTTAAGACATTATAACAAATTTATAAAAACTCAAATATTTATGAAATAAGTCTCGTAAAGTTTTTTGCTAGAATTATAGTTATGAATGGTAGGTACTGTTGAAGAATGTTGAGTAGGTTTTTTTAAAGAAATATTTCACATGAATTCAATAAAACGTTTTACAGAGATATCGGGACATTTTCCAGTGATGATTCTGCATATGAAATTGAAGTTTTGGTTTTGTCAAAAACTGAAAAATTCAATTTTTACTACAAAAGACCATTTGACATTCTTAAAGTATTCATAAAAAAGTGGGAAGCATTTACGAAAAATTTAAACAAACCTCCAGAAAGTTAGTTTATTTCGTCTTTTTTTAAAAATTAATTAGTGTT
Organism: Helobdella robusta; assembly: GCF_000326865.2. Lineage (NCBI taxonomy): Eukaryota > Metazoa > Annelida > Clitellata > Rhynchobdellida > Glossiphoniidae > Helobdella > Helobdella robusta. The sequence continues at coordinate 433,743 of NW_008705495.1, read as the reverse complement.
CTGTTGTTTGAACATTGTAAATTAGCCTACTAGGAGATATTCAATAAATTTTAATCCATTTTGTTTCTAATTTAGCCCAATGTAACATTTTTTAACCTTAAATTTTTCGAAAACTTTGGTTTCGTGTTTGGAGTGGCGGTTTCAGCAGATGGAAAATCGATTTACAAACCTAGAAGTTAAAGAAGTTAACTCCAGTTGAAAAAATTTGTTAGGGGTTATAGTTCAAGTTACCAAAATATTTATATAAATTTTCTTTAACAATTGTTTCAACCTGTCTACATAAATACATTTTTGTCAAAAATGAGACAGAAGCAAAAATAAGTCGCTAAAATCGCAAGCTCCCCACAAAAATATTTTGTCTACGTTTCTATTGTGAAGCATCAAGATAGCTTCAGATAAGAACGTGTGTGTTCAAATAGCTTAAAAAGCTACTACGAAAAATTAAATATTTTATACATGTATTTTGAATTTGAAAATTTTTTTTAAAACAGTAAAAATATCGTGTCAAACTATACGGTTTGACAGTGTGGCCCTTAAAGATGGCACCTCTCTTAGCTCTTCAATGAATACAACCAATTCAGACGTGAATGGTATATTCGTTTCTAACACATTAACCATTTTGTAAATTTATAATTTAATACTTTTTAATTGATATAAACTTCAATTATTAAAATTTTGCCTCAACATTCAGCTATAACATTTTTTTGTCGTATCATTAACTTACAGAGGAACATTCTTTTGATGTGGTTGTACAGAAAACATCTGGCTGCTCTGTAATAAAGCATCTATACGGTCCCGGCAAAATCATAGTTCAAGATAATGCCTTCATTCTGAGAAAAGGCTCCGAACAATTTGTAGTTGATTACAAGTAAGAATCCTTATGTTATGAATGAAAACAGGAAAATTTTGTTGATTTGTGGCTTGTTCGGGCGGCGTGATGGCCGAGTGGTTAAGGTCACTTGGTCCTGTTTTGCAGTGACCTGGTTCAAATACTACATACTACATACTCAACCTATTGCATGCGTTGTGTGTGATGCATCGTTTAGCGTGATGAATGAAAATTGAAATGAACACTTTTTTAGAAGCTTTTATTTTTGTTTGAAACTTTGTTTCGTTTAAAATTTTTCAACATTACTGGAAAACTTTACTCATAAGTTTGATAAAACTCCCTGTCTCTCCCTCTCTCTCCCTCTCTCTGTCTTTCTCAGTGATATCCAAAATTACCAGTACGACAGTAAAGACGATGAAATTTGTATTGACGCTGATCTGCGCGTTGAAGGTTTGCCACCAGAAGCCTACTACCAATTCAGGTGCAAAAACGCGTTTGACGTTTATATGTTGCTCTTAGAAAAATACAAAAAGAAGAATCTCTGGTACAATCCATCTAGTAAGATTTTTCTTCGTCATTGTTTAGTTAAGTTGTTTCAACATAGGAAATTACTATAACTGTTAACTTGTGTTTGGAGCATTGGTACTTGAGTAACAATGTTAAGCGTTTGTACTTGCACTTGACACCTAAGTACTTATACCCATACTGGCAGTGATAGATTACAGATACAACGTGCAAGTACTTCACAAAAAAATACAAAATCATAGTTGAAAATTTTAAAGAAACTAATATTTTATTTGGAGATTTCGGCCATTTTTTCAAATTTTTTCCAGTTTTGAGACGGATTTTATCATTTAAGTTTTAATATGCAATGTATGTTTCTATGTTTCCGTGATAACAGACATGCATGTCTACGTCTTCACATTGAGCATTTGTTGTTTTACATTCTATAAATCGATTAGAAATAGAAGTTATTTATAATTTTATATATATGTTTAGTGTTCTGTTTGTTCTTTCGCATTCGAGATAAACTTCAAATGTAGAATGTTGCTAGGAAGGAAAATTTAAAAAAAAAACACCACAAATTCATAAAAAAGTTTGTTTTTTGAAAAAAAAATTTTAAATCAATTTATAAAAATAATGCATGTAACATCTTCTCAAGCGAGTGACGATGAGGATGACAGTTTTGATAACATGTGCTCGGAGAAAGACGACAATACCTTCGATGTGAATGGTGAATTTTTTTAAATTTTGAAAATTTCTAACAAATTTTATGCAATTCAATATCATTGTATTCGAATATTTAAAATATTTTTAAAAATTTTAAATTTTTAAATGTTATTCGTTTGATACCGAGTTCGATTGCGCCCTATCTGACGCGTTCGGTTTCACATCCTTCATTTGCAGAGGAAAATTCTTTTGACGGGTATGTAGAGGAAACTGATGTTTCTAACAAAACACTCCGGACCGGCCATGCTATTGCAATCGTTCAGAATAGTGCCATTGTTTTTAGTACATATTCACAACACGTTGTGATCGATTTCAAGTAGGAGTAGTTATTGATTTATTTGAAAATAAAATTAGCCCTGAATGTTCTGAATATTTACTTAAAGATAGTTTTCATTTTCTGGTCTCATTTTTATATATACCTACTTGATTCATTTTACAAAATTCTGAACCTTAATAAAAGAAAGGAAGTTAATTATTTTGTTTCAATGCAATAAATTCACAATTCAATTTACATTAAACAATTAGAAGGACGACTAAACTCTAGTCAAAGTTTAATCAAAGAAACATTTTTTAAAGAGTATCTAAACTAATTTTTAAAGTGATATTAATCTGAAATTTTACAAAATTATTTTTTAGAGATATCAAGAATTACGAATGTATCAAAGAGAAGTTTTTTAAACTATCGGTTGATACACGCGTGAAAAATTTGCCACGGCAAGTGAATATCTTCAGTTCCTGTCACGCCTTTAACATCGAACATCATAATGTTAATAATTCAGTTAATAAAATAAAGATAACTTTAACAGCTGATATGCGTGAAATAAATTACTCCATATGTAACATGCGTTTTTCTGGTTATAATCCTTAATTATTATATTTCCTTACAGGAGATTATAACCACCACCATCATCACCATTTTTATCACCATGATCCACGAAGTCCCATACATTCAAGTTATTATCAATGTAGCACTTAACATTGTTGCCATCTTCTAATGGTTTAGTGACTAAATTAATGCCAAATACAATAACTCCGAATTCATTTTAGCCTACATCAGCATCCCATTCTTGTATAATAGTTGACTTTACTTTTGTTAATCGCAAAGGACACACTGGCCTTTCCTATAGCTATTTTGTCGCAGAGCGGTGGGGAGTAGAATGTCCGCATGGCATTTGCTTGATAAATTTGCCTTCCTTTAAATCATTCTTACATTATGGACAGACTGCAAACTTATCGGCAGAAACAACTTTTATAATGTCCACCATACTAGAATGTTCATTGCAGGTGGTGTCGGTATGGTGAACGATGCCGTGGAAGCAGACGTCTTGGAAAGGAAAATCATTCATTCCACATTCTTTGGACAATTTTGAGGGATAATGCTCATGCATACCTTTCAAAATATTGTATTGGTTTTTAAGCGGTATTTGGCTGAACTGCTTCATTCGCTCTTTATTTGATATTGGCATAAATTCGGAAAAAATAGACAAATAATTTATTAATTAAGCTTTTGGCAGGAAAAGTAATTTTTTCCTTTTTTTGTGACATTGTTTCCGAAGCAAAATGTTGGATGTGGGCAGAAATTTACCAGTACAGACTGTTCAAAAGTTTTCTTAAACCAATAAATAACAACAAAGAATATTTCATATCTCTTTAATTCTTTTCAAAAACATTTCCCATTAACTTATTTCGTATTTGCATATAGGGTTGTCGTTGTATAGAATGTTTGAAAATTGTTTTACCAATATTTAAAAAAGTTTATTTTTTATAACTTGAATCAACAAGACAAGAATTCACGTTATTAATATCTTTTAATGTTTCTATTCAATGCTGTGACGTGTAAAAAATTTACTTTGTTTCCTCCGAAATTCCAGCAGCATTCTATCCCCAGGGCAACCTTCAAACGTGAAAACTCCAGAGGCGCCTGCATCCGACTGATTCATAATTTGCAGTTCGAATGTCTCACCCACGTAATTGAAATATTTAATCTGTCTGAAAATAGTTTCATAGTTTTAAAACATCTTGAATGATCATGTTAAAAATATCAAAATAATTCTCGCTATAATGTTCATCACGCCGTTTTGATTTTAACAGTATCTAGCTTAATCAACTTTTTGTTTCAAACTTCCAAATTAAAGTTATACGAAAAATTAAATTTCCATTTCATGCTGAGTAGCAGTGAGTAATTGAATTATTTTCATATTTCACATTGAGAATTTTTCATGTAATAAAACCTACAATGTCGTTTCTTCGAAATTTGAAACATTTTTTTTTACAACAAAACACCTCAAATCATACAAATCATATCATACAAATATCATACAATTCAAATCATACGTCAAATCAAACCGTAACTCTAATCATAATAACATTTATAATTTATGAGATAGGTAGTCAGACGGACAGACAGACAAACAGACAGACAGACGGACGGACGGACAGAGAGAGAGAGAGAGAGAGAGAGAAGACAGACATAGTCCAAAGTATGTTTAAAAAAAATTATTTGCACATCTTACTTATAATCCCAGACAAATTTTGCATTTGTGTAAAAGGCATGCAGTGTCACTTCATCTCGACCCAAACACAATGTTCCGAAACCTTGAATTCTGCCTGTTGTTATCCACACTTCAAATTTTAAATCTGTCAAAAAAAATGTTGCTGTATTTATGACGATGAATTTGAGGTAGTGAAAATATGTATGAACAATAAATATTATATATTTTATATTTGTGATAATTTATTTCTACACATGTCTATAGATCTTGTCTATTCCTCTGTTCACGGTTGCAGCAGTCAAAAAATCGGGGAACGGTTTAAACCTCAATATGATACAATAAAATGCAATACAATATAATATAATACAATACAGTGCAATACAATACAATGCAATACAATACAATACAATACAATACAATATAGATATGAAATTAATCTAAAAAATTAAATCAAGAACGTCATAAAGACATAAAATATATAAAAATTAATCAGATCTGTAATATTAGAAGACGAGTAGAAAGTATTTTCTTTCATAATAATGATAAACGCGAGTTTAACAGGTGAACATTTTTCAAAAATTAAAATCTACACACATCTGAAAAATGAAATAATTAAGAAATAATTAATTTATTATTTGGAAAACGATAATAAGGACGAGGGACCTGGATTATTTTCCACGTCACTAATACAGGCGGCCTTCCTTTTCCTACAATTAGGTTCCATCTTTCCGATCTTGTGAAGTTTCAAACAAAACACCGCACTATGTACTAGCTATATTTGTAGATGGTTAACTCGAGTCAAACGATTAATTTGAATATTGATTATAAAAGTTTCTTAATTACTTTGTAATAAATAAATTTATTTTAGTAAATTTCAAACCAAAATTAACCAGCAAATAATTCTATGACAAAAAAGCTTTCGTTTGAGGACTTCTTACAAAATTTCGGTTATTTATAAGTGTAAAACATTTTCAACGCACATTTGATCTTACTTCACGTACAAGTTATGTACCACCTACATTCACAACTCGCTAGATATTTTTCAAGATTTATTGATCTTCGCATCTAAAAATGACAAAAGTTTTGTCTCGGCGATAAACGAACTCTTTTCTACTAAATTTTTAATGTCTGTTTATTATTACCAAACATTTTTTGACCCATTCAAATGCACTTCACAAATTTCACAGTAAATAACCCATTTTTATTCTATATACAAATACATAGATATTATTTGTCCATGTTAGGGAAGACCTAGGAGCTTCTTGGGAACCATAAATTTTGTGTGAAAGGGGGTATGGATTTAAAATGATTATTCTATTAAAACAAGTGTTTTTTTATTTAAACTAACAACTTTTATTGTTATATCGAGAATAGTTGTATAGTTGAATCGAAACTGAAACGTTTCCCTAGCTGAAGTTTATATTTTGCTTAATTTACCATTGCAAACATCCAAAACTTACAAATTCTATCTAGTTTAGCATATACTTCCAACGTATAAATATATAATATAGAATATATGTTTGCCTATATGTAATTATATATGTATAAACACAAATTACATATAGGGTAGTAGTCAAAGGAAGATTTTATATGATAATTGTTTCAAAGATTTTTAACAATTACATACTGTCGGAAATTTTAAAATAATAAATAATAAATTAATGAGGAGGAGGAGGATTTTTAAAAGGGTGACAAGGCCCCACGTTGGGCGCCAATTGTCGGAAATTTTAAATAATAATAAATTAAAATGATAAGAGGAAGCAATCTCCTCCTCTATCTTTCTCAGGGAATTTTTGTATGGTCCGACAATAATTTTTGTGTATATTTTTATCGTGAGTTCGACCAGTCCTGTGTGGCACTGGGCTTTTTCGAATTATATGATTTTACTGAGCAACACACGAACGCGTAAAGAAAAATATTCGATAACAATTTTATTAATCGACGGAAGTAAATAAAAGGAATTGAACTAATGAACTCTATAATAATGTAAATGTCAATGAACAAACTGGAATACAGGAATTAGAACTCTTCTTGTTGGGTCTTCAACTTGGAATATGTCTCTTGGCGTTTTAATCGTACAACTTCGACGTGTGTATCCGATGGTGATGTCGATACAACTCCAATAAATAAAAAAAAATGAATCACAAAAATCGGAGCCTATGGAAATTGCAAGCTGCGTGTGAAACTATACCAATGAGTATAGAATCCAGCAAAGAACCCTAGGTCGACAAATAGCACAAGAAAGAAAACAACGAGGCGGATTGGTTTTCACAGAACCCAAGGCCTGTTTTCACTGGGCCTGTCTGTGAGTCGGTCGGCTTTCGCACAACCCTGGCCTGTTTTCACTGGGCCGTCAAGTCTGATCGGCTTTCGCACGACCAAGGGCCTGTTTTCACTGGGCCTGTCTGTGAGTCGGTCGGCTTTCGCACAACCTTGGCCTGTTTTCACTGGGCCGTCAAGTCTGATCGGCTTTCGCACGACCAACACAAGACAACAAGAGTCAGAACAACACCGGTAACAAATTGTGTGTCTTCAGTACGCGTGCGAAACTATGCCAATGAGCATAGAGTCTCGTACTGAATCCACTTTTGAGAACTTAAGGCGTTTCTGAAACTATGCCAATGAGCATAGAATCACGCGTTAAGTCTCTTAGGGACCAGAAGAGGCACTGATTATTCGAAGCTGCCTCACTAGTCAACCCAGTTCTCTAACTGGTGAACCCAGTTTCTCTTCTAAGTCTTTTCACACCCTTCCTTATCAAAACAAAATTAGATTTTGTTTCGGGTGTTTTAAAACATAAAAATCTACAAGGCATGTCCAATTAATCAGAAAAAGTACTAATTAAATTTTAAAATAATTTATAATAATTTATGACGTCATCTAAATTGCAAAACAAAAAAAATACGTTGTCACCTATCGAGTAAATTAACTTGCACCATGCCCCCTATCGAGTGAATAAATTTCGCGTTGAAAATTTTGCAGTATTTTTAGTCAGTATTATTTCATAATTCTGACAATACAATGTATGACAACGAACGTCAATTTGTCACTCAAAGCAGCCTATGTTATATTATTGGATGGTTTATTATCTATTTTCTAAGAAACTTTGTTGCAAAATTGGACTGTAAAGAATTTTGTCAGAATATTAAATTCACACATACGCATTCATAAATTATTGTAAATTTACATAAATTAACGACTTCTCTAAAATGATTCATGTAGTATGTGTGTGTGGGCGTGATGAAGCGTAATTAAATTATTTTTCAATTTAAATTTGTCCTAGAATGATGTAATTATACGCAAGTTATTCAGTTTTTGTCATTATTGAAACGTGAGCCAAACATATTCTTTATTTCTCATATAAAATGTCAATGGATCATAAATTGTAATTTTTTTATTTCCAACTTGCCTCATAATGTAACTTTTTTTTATTTTATTTATTTTAAACTAAATTATCTATTTTAATAGCTCAAACAATAATTGAAACAGTTATTTATCAATAATTTATCGTGTATTATGAATAATTTCATTCATAATTAATAATTTATCGTGTTTTAGCGAAATAAATTCAGTCTCTATCAAAATAACCTAATAATATTAACCTATAACTTTACAGACATGTACACATTGTAAAGTGATATTAGCTGAAAATTTTGTCTTTCTTAAAGAAGAACGAATTAATTTTTGATTTTTCTTACTTGTGCCTATAAAAATATTGACAAAAAATAGTCTCTTTCTGATAATTTTATTGCAATTTGTCTAAGGCTTTAAAAAAAATTTTAAATAAAGTTTTTCAATTTCGGACAAACTCTCTTTCACCAACATCATCTTCAATCACCATAATCGGTAAAATCCAGTGACAGCTTCCTATTGAGTATGACGTACGGGATGTCTTCTGTTACGTAAGCTGAATGTTTCCACTTCCTGAGATTCTTATGAAACAGCTCAAAAATGGTGAAAGATGTCGAAGATTGAAAAATATGCCATTCCTCCCGTATCAAGTTACTCATCGGCTCCATGTGCGTATTTCCTGATATCGCTAGAGAGCTTTATTCATTATATATTTTATTAAATTTTTATATATTTCAATGAATTTTGTTAGAGTTGTTCGAGCATAATCATAATTTTAAAATTTCATTAACTCTTTCGAAAGAAGTTATTAAAGGTTCATTTTTCTAAGTTTATAATTCATCACATATATACATAAATATTTCATCGATAGAAATCTCTACTCTTACTTGAAATAAATCACCTCTCGTTCATCGCCTACACCGACGACGACCACAAAATCTAGAATTGTGATGAAGGCATGTTGGTTGAGTCGGGAAGGTTGTACGACAACCACCTCAAACGACATTTCTTAGGAGAAACAACATTTGTTGATGATAATAATAATAAAAGATTAATAATAATGTTAATTATATAGTGCCCTATAGCGTCTAAGACACCCTGAAATAACAGTAATGTCTCCAAAGCATATTTGAACTAAGTTATGTGAACTCGATATTTTCAAATTTTATTTTGTATCTACGGACTCTTTAATTCCAAAATTTCATCTTCAGTTTTTACACCAACACAATTAAACTCAAATTATTAGTGATGTAGAGGACTAAGGAAATTCAAATTCTAATTGAATATTGTTTTAACTACTCTTAGATTTTAATTTTATTCAACTTTTTTTACACATTCCAGCACTAACCATTCGCAGACCATTCTTCTCCAGATGTTGTTGAATCAGCTTCTACAATTTCAAAAATATTATCATTAATGTATCAAAAAAAAGAGGAATTCAAAACTATCTTTATTTTAAAATTAATTACACAAACTCATCTTCAAAATTAAAATTGCGCTGAAATTACAACTATTTATTGTGATGGATGGTTGGTTTAAAAATTTCACCAAAAATTAGCGAAAACGAAGAGAACTAAAATGATTTCCCAAAAGAACATGTATACTTACAATTTTTACGTTACGATTTTAAGTACATTCACCAAGAACAAAAGTTTCAAAAACTGTTGCTAACCTGCTTTTATTACTTTGTCCATTTCAAATTTGAAGAACTTTTTCAAATACCAAACTAGTGACTCTCATTTCAAAGTCACTAGCACTTCATTTCATTTTATAGGAAAAAATTGAGGAAATTAAAACAATCACTTCAAGCCTTACTTTATCAGCGGAGTTTTGTGTCAAATCGGTATAATTTTATCAATTCACCCCAATTAAACTGTTGTAATTCTGATATCTAAATGATAACAGAAACACGTTCTTCCTCATTTGTCAGAAACAAACAGTTGAAATAATCATTTAGATTTTCGTTGTCACTTCTACCACATTTATCAGTGAAGTATTTAGCAAGCCTCCCTGCAGTATGATTAACTGTAGACAAATTATCAATGGATCTCAATCTTATCCATTTTATCAGTTATATGAAATATGTATGCATGACGATGTGTGTGTGTGTGTGTGTGTGTGTATGTGTGGTGTGTGTATGTAAGATAATGTTTGCGTGTGTGTACGATTACGTATTATTAAGATCAATTTATATAGCGCTGGTCAAACGTTTCAGACGCGCTCACGTTTTTAAATGTGACAAAATGTCGTACGGTTGTATGTATGGGGATCTCTCTTGCACTCGAACTTGGTTACCGCGATGGCAGTGCCATACACTTTAACCATTACACCACAAAATTTGGTTTTCGAATTAAAAGTTTAAGTGGAGATGTCATTATTTAAAAAGTTTTGATATTTTATGAGTTAGTTTTCAAAATAATCTAAAAACTTTTAACTGTCGGAAAAACGTATGTTTCTATATTTTATTGAGTAATTCAAGAAAAAAATCACGTTAGTTATTTTAATTTTGGTTGAACAAAAATATTGAAGCAACAGAACGAATCATATGACAACATAAACTTTTGGCAAAATTCAAAATGACTGAATGAATTTTTTTAAAATTAGGAACTTGAGGCTGGTGCTGTGGTTCCGTCTAGGCTCCCATTTTTAAGTACTCTCATTTTCCGGTTCAGAATCCTGCGAAACTTCATTCCCGAACAGCATCCTGATGACTTTTAACATTTGGACGTCGGAACATTTTTCAAAGATGAACCAGCCGCAGGAGTTAGGATTACGATGGTTCGTTATCAGCAGTCTAAGAGTGCCCTTGGTGTAGTTGAATGATTTTATCTGGCTGTAAAGAGTAAAAGGTAATCGCTAGTAAGTAGGCTGAGTTGAATGTTTTCAAATTTAATTTTAGTCGTAAATTGAATGAATGAGAATGTATGAATATGAATTGAATGAATATGTTGTTTCGTTCCGTTATTTGGAATGAAATCATGACAGGAATTTGAATTAAAAGTTGAATCAGAATTTTGTTTATTTTGTTTAAACTGATTGAATGAATTTTCAAAAGATTTCAATTTTTATATGAATATAAACTGTTTCGTTTTAATGGCTTGTGTTTTTATGTGAGTTTTTAATGCTTGTATATTGTAGCGCAGTTTACATAATCGAAAACTTTAAAAATCTGCAAAACTATTTAAAAAATTCACCCATATTTCCAAATGACAGCGATTTTTTTTTGGGAAGCATACAAAGTCACATCTTCTTTGGTGAATATCAGCACACCTCTTCCAAGCACATCAGCATTAGCGAAACCTCTAGGTCGTTTTGTCTCCACTTCAAAATGTATAGCTGTTTGATTGTAGGTTATTTTGTATAATTTGTATATCTATTAAATCATATCTATTAAAGATCGGGTTTTGTGGAGGTTGATTGTCGCCAATGTCCCGAAAGGGAAAGGCACGAGAAAGAAGAAGATAGGATTTGTTGATAGCCACAAACAAATTGAAAATAATTAAAATTTCATTTATTTGTTTGACGATAAACAATTGATTACACTACCACATGAAATATTATATAAAATAATAAATAACAAATGCCACATCTTAAACTAATTGGAAAATTTTTAATTTTAAAGGATAACCACATTCATCTTTGTCTGAAAAATCTATGACTTCCAAAAATGATGAATCTGATGTACTACTGCTGCTGCTGCTGCTACTACTGGTGCTTTCGTCCATTTCAGACATCTCATAATCAGAGTCCGTCTCCATCTTTTCATCAGACATGCTGCACAAATCTAAATGTTTATTATTATATTAAAATTATTATCATTGTCTTTAGTTATTATTCTTTCAATTTATATAAAAAAACTGTGTTTTATCCGTGACGTCAAAGTGGGATACATATTTTCGACTCTGTCTCCAGGTAAATATCCCACTCCCACTTCTTGATTGAGAAATTTCAAACTTTTTCAACAGTGCCTTACAATTCTATACCACTGCTATTAATAAATACGAGATACTTTATAAACAAAATGAACTTTTTCCAAAACTCCTGACACTTTCCAAAATAGGAGAAAAATTGGAAGTTCTGAAACAGGCTTTAGTTAGAATTTAACAAAAAAATTTTCAGTTCGCTAAAACTATTCCAATTTACAGCTTCAAACCAATAAAAAAAATAAAATAAAAAATCATAAACAAACACTTACTTTTGAAAAATGTATAAACTCAATGAGAGAAGTTTTTTTTGTATTGAAATCCTCCGATTATCCAAATATTGTTGAAAAATATTCACTTGGAATACTGCAAGACATCAACCGTTTTATATAAAAATTTACCATGCCACACACACACACACACACACACACACACACACACACACACACACACACACACACAACACACACAACACACACATTTATTTACTTGTTTATTCATATTTATATATATTCACCTACATCAACACATGTAAGAATGAAAGGTGATTTTAACATCGGCAAATAGCTTTGAAATTAATAGTCGGCAGAACTTTTTCATTAGTTAGTATGAAAAATAACTAACCATTCATTTGTGAGCATTGAAAAAAAATTGTTAAAATTGGAACGCAGTGCAATTAATACTTATATCGAAATTTTTTTAATTATTGTTTGACGAATATATTGTTTAAATATATTCAAGATGTTTGAATTATTTATGGAAATCATTGGGTGAAAGGATAAACGATCGAATGAACAAGAAAACGAACGAACAAGCGAACGAACGAACAAACGAACGAACGAACAAACGTACGAACGAACAAGCGAACAAACCAGCCAACAAATGAGTGAAAAAGTGAATGAGTTAGTGATCGAAAGAGATTTAAAGAGAAAAACAGACAAAAAAATTTCCAATTGAAAGTTGTCAATTCTTAGTAAAAGTTATGACTCATCATTAATTCATCAACATAAAGTATAAAAATTAATTAATATAATTAATCACAGAACGTACAGTTTAAAATATCTTTAAAATCTTCAAGGTATCAAATAACATTTTAAAAATAATTTATAAACAACATCAATCAACACATTAATTTCAAATGTATAAACAGTTAAGAATCTCTAAATAGATCCAACGGTTAAAAAAGGCTAAAAAATACCTTCCTAACTACTTATCGCTAATTGCCTTCTTATTAATAAACACAGACGGATCTGTAAAATAAATATTTTCAATTCAATAGAAAAGTGTTCTTTTATTTATTTTCAGGTTAAATTTATAATACGTAATAAAATAGTTAGCTGCTAACACAATATGAAACTTATTATGAAAAAAATTAATAAAAATTCTTCAAAATCAAGACATTCCCTTGCAGTTTGTTGTGCAAGCTACAGATCAGTAGTGTTGAGCAGTTGGAAGTAACATACCGCAGTCGGGCAGACCTAGTTTCAAATGCAACGTACATTACCTATCACGCAATGAGAAAACTTAAGAGATGGAAACATATATTTACTAAGATCAGAGTAAACGGATTAGGGTATGACAACTAAAGTAAAGAAAGCAAGTTAACTAGAATAACTGCCCTAAACTACCATGTAATGAACTATCATGTAGCATGGCTGGCGGTAAAGAAGCAGCATTAGAATTTGTGAAAATAAATCTAAATTTATAGATAGCTTGGTTAAATGAAATTTTAATTTTAGCTTGGTTAAACGAAATTTTAATTTTAATACAACGAAATGAATCAAAGAAACAACAAAATTAGAAACGAAAACTAGACGAGACGACATGCTAGCCAAAGTTGCCATTTGACAAAATGTAGTTCTATTCAATAGAGGTAAATTCTGTCATTGGAGTGAATTCTTTTCAATGTGAAAGACCCCAATTATAATGTTAATGGAATCTAATTATTATTATTATTATTTTGTTTTTAACATTAATTTTTTTAATAAATCTATAAATAAAATTAATATTGTTAAAAAGTTATTAGCAATAATAATATGAAATTTAAACAAAAGTAAAATAGGTTATATTTCTACCCGATATAAAACGAGGATTATTGAAAAAATTATTTCTCAATTAATTAACTTATCATTAACTGCTTACAACATATTTCGTCATAATTACCGATTATATATTAATTGGTAAGTAAAATTATCTCACGTATCTTTAGATAATTGTATTTATTCAATTACTTACTTTCCCATTCAAACCTCGTGCCTGTCACCCCAAATTATGTCATCATACCATGAATATCTTACTCTACCGTGTTATTTGGTTTATTCAACATGCTGTGGCGTACTAGAAGAGGCGGGAGCGGCAGTCCCCCGTACTGGACGTAGGGGGCTGCCAAAAATGAGTATGAAACAAATATAGGGTCTGACATAAGATTGAGAAAGAAAAGAAATTCAATTTCAAACTTAAAACTAAACGCCCTAAACAACATAACATAAAACAAATTTTTCATAGTGATCTAAGAAGACCTACTCTATGACGGGACCACTCTGAGACATTTTTAATATCCTATTTTTGCCCAGTTTGCTTTAATAAAATTTATATTTATTATTTCATCTCCCAGTTTGTTCCACTCGTTGACAACTCTGCAGCTGAAAAATTTATGCTTTATTGATCCAAAGCGAACACAGTACTCCGACTTAGGTCAAAACCATTCCTTTATATAGGTTTAATATGACGATCATATTTCTGCTTCTTTTACTGTTTTTTTTATCATACCTTGTATTTTGTATTTTTGCCTACTCCTCACGTAGCTGAAAAACTTTTACTGTTAATTTTGATGTTATCGGACAATTTTTTTTCATAATTTTTAATGGCCTTTCTATTAGCACAGATGGATTTCTGCCTTTTCTGTTTGTATTTGATTTCTAGCTACTACATTCGGATTGATTCTTCTAAATTAGGTGTCCTATTACATTTACGGTTTTTAAACTCTTGATAAACCTTCCATGTCTTATATTTATATCTTTTTTTCTGTACTTTTTCTATTATCCAAAGCCGCTTCTTTGTTGATTCTATATACTGCGGAACATATTTTGAAACCAACTTGTTTATCGTTTTCAGGAATAAATCCCAGCCTTACTGCACTCCTACTGCTTCAACTGATTTGGCCAGTTTCAGTTCCCGGGATTTAATTTTTATTTAATCATAGTTAGTTTTGAAAAAATTGAACCCTACCGTTTGTAGTAAATTTGATTTTGTTGTTCCAATTTTAACTTTAGTCGATAGTCACTGGATGAAAAGTGTTCTCCAACTTCTACATACTGGACAGGATTATCACTAGATGAGATAACTAAGTCTAGAATATTGCTTCCTCTAGTTTGTTCCTCATCAGAGAATTATCATTTATATAATCCAACCAACGACTGTATTGCTGTCTTTCACCTTTTTAATTCTACTAATTTAAACGGTAATTAAAATCCTCCATCGAAGCAAAAAAATTTTTGTTGACCTTGTATAATAGTTCCTTTTGTCCTCTACCTCTTCATTTGAGTTCTGCGGTCGATAACATACTCCAATCAAATACGTATTGTTTTTGTTCTTTAATTGACACCATACATATGTATATAATTAAAATATTGATAGATAGATAAATAAAGAAAAAAAATTCAATGAACTTTTAAATATGATGGCACAATTTAAAAAATGAATTACTTCATACGGATTCAGAATTAATTGTAGAAGAATATTTTGGGATGAAAAATCAAATGACTAAGCGATTAAACGAATGATGATAGTTGAGGATGACAAACAATTTCTACTAGCTCATTAATATAATTATAATTCAATGAGATGAAAATTTCTTTGGACCATCGGTTCGTATGTTTGTTTGTTTGTATGTTTGTTCATTTGTTCTTACGTTTGTTTGTTTGTTTGGAATATTATAAATTGTTCATTTGTTTGTTCGCTTATGATACATACAACAATCTGCTTAGCTCAACTTATCATCCAACTGTTATTTGTGTTAAATTTCAAAATTGTATTCAGTAGAATGAATCTTATGTTCGTTGTTGGATGATTTTTGAATTTAAACATTTTTTGAAAAATAGATTATTGATGTAGAAAGCGTTAATACACGGTGTGTGTTGTGTGTGCGTGTGTGTGTTGTTGATTCTTACAAACGATGTGATAAAAGTAACCAATAATATTCATTTATTCATTCATATATTTATAAATTTATTCATTTATTTATTCAACCAGATACGTCACAACGATTGGCCACGGTAAAACGGCATTCGAAATGCTCATCCAGAACCATCCCAATCCGGCTTTCAACGGATGGTTCAGATTCCGTAATTGCGCGGGAGAGATGATGGAGCGATCCTACAAGCAGAAGATGGATTCCTTTAAAGGAACCCTAAGGAGGTGTAAACCGAGAAATCCAAATGAAAGTCCTGGATATTTAATGTGAGGATTTTGGAAGATTTATTTTAGATAGGCTGTTATCTGTCGTATGAATGATCGTTTAGAAGATAGTTACTGGATCAAAAGCTATTTGGGCGAATTTTGGTGAATTTTTTGAATAATTGAATTTGTAAGAGGAAAAACTATTCACTTTTTTTTATTATTTTACAATTTAGTGTTGAATTAGATTAGAAAATAAAAAATCGTAAAATGGTTTAGACTTCAATTTACGAATTTTACGACTTTTACGGTCGAATCGTTTGCAAAAACTGTCATGGATGGATTCATTTACTAATATATTTAGCCTCTCATTATCTTTTCCACGAGCCCAGCCTCCCAGATAGTTTAAGTTTTTTTTAATGGAAAAATATTAATAACATCATTTCCTCGTAATGATTTGCAAATTTAAAGTTAATGACGTATCGATCATATTTATAAACTGCTTGCTCTCGGTTAAATTTAACGAGTTATTTAAGATATTTAAGAACATCACTGCACGCTCACTCAATGACACACACACACACTAACTCCCATACACACACACTCACTCAATGACACGCACACACACACACACACACACACACACACACACAAAACACTAACACATACTAACACATACATTCACACACACTAACACACATATATGTGTTTTGCATTAATTTAACAGGAAGTAGAGCGAAAGAGAATTTAACAGGATGTAGAGCGAAAGAGAGAGTAGAGAGAGAGAGAGAGAAAGAGAAAGAAAGAAAGAAAGAATAATAATTATAATAATGATGACGCTGATAATGACGTTGATGATAATGAATCAAAAAGATAATGCAACATCATTAATAATACAAATATAAATAAATAAAATAAGAGTTGTTATAATAGTTATTCCAAGCTTGAAGCTTCCAAGAGACTTAATAAGACTTAGTACTGAGGTATTCTTTCAAAATACTATACGTTTTACTGTGATTTAACTTACCAATAAGCATGGCGTATCAATGAAATGTTAAGAAACTGCTTAATTATGTAACCAATTAACTAATTATGGTCTGATGATTTTTCTACATCTCCATTACATGTAGGTATGATCAGGAGCAGTTTTTATGTTTGCTATGTATGTATGTATGTATGTATGTATGTATGTATGTATGTATGTATGTATGTATGTATGTATGTATGTATGTATGTATGTATGTATGTATGTATGTATGTAACACATTATTCATATCATATAATATATCTACCTTATATAACCTTACTCAGCTATTTAAAGAAGTGCCGTTCTGGTTTTGATAATTTTTTGAAGATGTGATTTGTATATGAAAATAAAATAAAACCTAATAAATTTTTTCATAAGTCCTCTAAAACTTTGAAAGAAATCGAAGTGACAAATTGCAGCATGTATTACAACGTTAAAAGAAACCTTTTTTCATACTTGTATAATTATTTCGCTCATTTTTTCATCCATTCATTCATTCATTCATTCATTCATTCATTCATTCATTCATTCATTCATTCATTCATTCATTATCATTTCAACACTTTAACCAAATTAAAATTACACACTCAGATAAAAAAAACATTTGAAACATCTTAAAGGATGAAATTTTTCATTTCTGCAAGTTTAAAAATGTTAAGAACGAAAATCTCAAACTATCATAACGACAGAAGTTCATGTTACCGTAATATATAACATGTTACATTGTTGAAAATTCATTCGTTCATTCATTCTTTCATTCATTCATTCATACATTCATTCATACATACATTACATAATTAAACACGTTATGATTTTTTCAGATTTTATGCCACAAAATGGATTAATTTCATGAACATTTAAATTAATTTTATTGAATCGTAAAAATTAAAATTAGTGACGAACGAAATCCAACAAGTACCAATCCAATATATATACTCTTTGGTACACCTACGTAAACATAAACAATAACAAAAAAAAACGGTTATAATGACGTCATAGAATGACGTCACAACCAGCGTTAATAATGTCCACCATCTTCATTTTTTTTCTTCCTCTTCGGTGAGCCCCATCTTAATTCTGCAGTGCAGACAGCCCCTAGTGCAAAAGAGAATGACCTATAACCTTTTAATTATACCCCAATTTTACCCCTTCCCGCCTCTATCTCATCACCATCCGACCTCATTATTTCTTCTCTTTAGTTACCCCCTTATTAATTCTAAGGACTGCCCCTGGACTGGGGTAGGGTCTTTGCTGGAAGAGGGGCCCAGAGGCGGTCACATCCACTCCGGTTTTGGCATTTCCACGCTGGTCCAGGCCAGTGTTCCAATCTCCCCTGTTGTGGGAGGTTAAAGGGTAGAATGCGTTTGGGATTGTATTGTATGAAATAACATTGTGTGGTAGTGTATTGTATTGCATGGTGTTGTATGGTAGTGTATTGTATGGTGTTGTATTGTATGGTATTGTATGGTAGTGAATTGTATTGTATGGTGTTGTATTGTATTGTAATGTATTGTATGGTATTGTATTGTATTGTATTGTACGGTAATATATTGTATGAATACCAAAAAAAATCAAAGATAACAAAAAGTAATGCAAAACGAAAGCAGGCAATTGAATAGATCAAACCATTAATCAATGAATCAATCGACCAATGAATCAATGAATCAATCAATCAACCAATCAGCCAGCCAGCCAACCATTCAACCAGCAAATCAATCAAACCAATCCATTAACCCACCTTGGCACATCCGAATACGAAGCTGGGTCCATCGGATCGAGTTCATCCTGCTTCCTACCTGTTGAGATAGAAATGTTGAAATAAAATTTTTTTTTAAATATTTAATTATTTATTAATAATAATATATTCAAATAATATATAATAATATAATTATAATTTTAATATTACTATAAAGCAACATTCAACGTCAGATAACAGGCTTTACATAAAATCAATCTATCTAAAATGAATGAATGAATGAATGAATGAATGAATGAATGAATGAATGAATGAATGAATGAATGAATGAATGAATGAACGAATGAATGATTTTTGATCCAAAAAAAATAAGGAAAGCCATTTATTACCTTTTTTGTTCTTCAGTCTGTTCCTTTCTCGTTCCTAGATGAATAAAAAGAATAACAATAATTAATTAATCATTTATTAATATTTAATATTAATAACAAATTAATAATAATAATAACATCAATTAAAAAAAAAAAATCCAACCAACCAGATCAGAGTCATCAGCCTCAGTTCCCTCGACATCCTCCTCCTCCTCATCATCATCCTCCTCAACTGATGCCTCTCCATCCGAATCTCTCCTGTTAATCTTTCTTTTCTTCAACCTCTCGTTCATCGGAGTGTTCAGCTCTGTGGTGTGATGTTATAATATTTAGATTGTGTTTAATGGGGGAGATCTAGTAGATAAATTTGTCTATCCATTAATACACTCTATTAATTCATCTGTTAGAACATTCATCCATTCATTGATCCATCCATCAATGCATTTTCTGATTCATTTACCAATCCATTCACTTATTCATTCATCTATCAATCCATTTACTCATTCATTCGTTCACTTATCCATTCATTTATTCACTAATCCATTCATTTATTCACTAATCCATTCATTCATCCAATCATCAATGCGTTCATCCAATCATCAATGCATTCATCAATACATTCATCCATCCCTAACCTTTCAATCTTTCAGCAGGAAGTGTGACATTGCCTCTTGGATGGCCAGGGGGTAGCCAAGAAACTTCGTCAGTCATCGTATTCCAATAGTAATATCGACCACTGTGCGAAATGAAAAGCATTGATGGTGAGATTAAAAAAAACTGATGAGAAGTGAGAAAGGTGATCAAGAATATGATAATGGTAGAAAATTATTAAAATGAAAAATATTATTTAAAAATGAATTTAAATTTAAAAAATTATTTAAACGAAGAGAGAGGTGAAAAATACGAACGTCATCGGGTCACCCACTTCTTCCCACCCATTGGGGATTGGATATTTCGACAGCATCTTTTCTTTCTTCACTAACATCACCGTATCAGGCTTGAATAATTTATAGCCCCATTTTTTTGTACAAAACTCGACACAACTGTGGTAGGGGTTGGCTATGTTGGGGCAGGCAGTGATTTTATGAATGAGTTCACTTTCGTTGTTGTCATCGTTGTTGGCATCTTCGTGACTGTCGTTCTTGGATTTGTCTATTACTTTTAATGTTGAGTGATCACTCCTAACTTCAGTAATTCTTTTTTTGGGTCTGCTGAGCTGGGTGGATGACGATGAGTCGTCGTAATCCTCTGCAATCACCTCCTCAACAGGATCTGTCAAATTCAAATGAATTGTTGTTGATTTATTTTTGTCAAATAATCAATCAAAGTTAAACTAAGTAACTCAAAATACTTGTATAAGTAAACAGTATTTATACTCAGTCATTTCATTAAAAATTTAATGGACAATAAATTTCAAAGTTTTAATTAATTTATTCATTTTTATTTTATAGTAGATAAAAATTCAAACAAACTTCCTTCATCAAACTTATCCTACTATAAAAGTATTACACTGAGTATTAGTATTAATTAATAATACTATACATTAAAGTTAATTTAATTAATTTTTAATGGATTAAAAACTGATTAAATTAAAATTTAAATAATGAACTGATTAATTATTTTTTTATTAACTCTTATGCTTATCTTACTGACCAGAACTGGCAGAAGACTTTAACAATCCTCTTTTTGCCAACTTGGCAGCCAACGCAGCTGGCAACGGCATTTTGGCGATGAATAAATCCGGAAAAATAAATCTAACAATTAGGAATTAGAATTAGGAAAATCACCTGAAATCACCTAAATAAAATGCAGAGTTAAGCCAGCCTAATTAATTCAAGATAGCCTATTTATATTATCGTTAACAAAGTAAACAAGCAAAGTAATAAAAGTTCAAGTTGTAAATTAAATGCTTCGTTGTTATTCGTCGTTATTTATTTCTTCAAAGTCGTCTTACAATCGCTCTGTTGTTTTAGTTTTAATTCGGTTTCGTTTTGGTGCTACTACAAACGTTTAATTTTTCTCCGTAAAGCTATTTTTAAACGAAAATCTGTTTTTTCCAGAGTACAAATCCACTGACAAAATGCAAAATAATGTTTCAACTTTCATAAAATGTAATGTATGTTTTTGAAGCATCTTATTCGAAGTGGTTTCTTCATATTTTTTATACGGCTGACAAAGTGAATTTCATAACATAACAAGCCCCACCGGAAAGTAGGAACAAATGACGTCACAATCATAGATAAAAAGACTATAGATAGCCATAGATTTTAAAAACAGTTTCCATAACTATGGTCGCAATGTTGGTAACTTTCTTTTCAAAAATATATTCCCATGAAATTTAAAAAAAATTGAAGTATAGCACTTCAGCACTAACGTAAACCGAAAGCATTTTCCCATTAGCTATTGGATAATTTCATGTTTGTATGGAATATAATGAATACTCATCCATTCTTTCAGTTTATTCATTCATTTATTTATTCATCGGTTCATCTAAAAAATTAATTTATTCAATTGTTCGTTCGCTAATTCACTTAATTCACTCATTCAATCTACTAATTGCTGAATGAGAGTAGCAGAGCGGGACAATGGATAGATGGCGTATCATATGTTGGTATGGAAAACAAAATGGCCCGTTGTCAGGCACAGAGGAATTAATAATTAAAGTTATGATTTTTTTTTTATTCATACTGTTTTTTGTATTTTTATCTTTTTGTTTATATTCTGTGCTATTAAGGGCCTAGAATTTGTCTAATTGTAGTTCTTTGTAATCATTTGGATAATCATTATTCTTTGTTGAAATCGATGCTGTCGTTGTTGTTTCTCCTGATGAATTTGTTGTTGTTCTGGTGATGTTGTTGTTTGTGATGATGTTTTTGCTGTTGTTTTTGAATGTATTGTTCATAATGCCATTTGTACCTCTTTCGATGTCCCAGTTTTCAGTTACGAATCCTGACATTATTGATGTTGTATCGTTGTTGTTGATGTTGTTGTTGATGTTGTTGTTGATGTTATTGATGATGATGATGCTGCTGATGTTGTCGTTAATGTCGTTGTTGCTATTGTTTTTCTAGTTTGTGAACAGATCACAGCCGGATAAACACGAGCAAATTCTGGTGAAAGAGGAAAACGAACGAACAAAACAAAACAAACGAATGAATGAACGTATGTACAAACAAGTGAACGGCAAACTAACAAACGATGAAAGACATTAACAAACGAACAAAATATAAACAAATGAACGAACGCACAACGAACAAAAAACACAAAACAGATGAACGAACGAACGAACGAACAAATCAACAAGAGAACAAACAAAACGAACAAACTCCAATTTAAAAAACTCCAGAACATGTACAGTACGGGGGATGTGGGGGCGATGAATTTTTAATATACAATTTGGCACTGCTCCACTGATGCGTGCAAGTTGCCTGACGCAGTTTTATTTTCATTGATTACTTCTCTTTATTGTTGTTGTTGTTATTGATGTTGTTGTTGTTATTATTGTTGTTGTTTTTGTTGTTATTGATGTTGTTGTTGATGTTATTGTTGATGTTATTGTTGTTGTTGTCGTTGTTATTGATGTTGTTGTTGTTGCTGTTGTTGCTGTTGTTGACTGATGATGATACACATACACGTACACACACATACAAAAAATAATCATAAACATACACAAACATATACAATGAATGTATATGTTAAAGTTTAGGTAAGTGTATATATATATATATATATAATTAATAAAATTGTTAAAAAACTATTAAAATATATATATATATATATATATATATATAGAGAGAGAGAGAGAGAGAGAAAGAGATAAAGAGAGAGAGAGAGAAAGAGAGAGAGAGAGAGAGAGAGAGAGAGAATTGATTATATATATATACAGTATTCATACGCCACATGAGCTAACCAGTAATGTAAGATGGGTTGTAGGTAACGAGTGAATGAATAAAATAATTAATTAAGTAAGCAAGTAGTTAATTAATTAGTATATTAATTAAATAGATAACTAATTAGTTAGTTAACTAATTGATGAAACCACAAATGACTGAACGGATGAATGCAATAATGGAATGAACAAATTATAAAATGAATTAATGAATAAATTATTTAATGAACGACAAATTTAAAAGTAACCAAAGATCAACCACTTAACCAAAGATAAACAAGTACCAAAAATAATGAAAGTTTTTACCATAATCATCAGGAAGTTAATCAAACTGCCCAAAAAATGCATGCGTCGGATAGCACCAATACTGACAACGCAGAGATTAAAAACTCCAATGATGACGTCATCATCAACAACAACAACAACAACAAGACTCCAAATGACGTCACCATCAACAACAGCAGCAACAACAAGACGTGGAAATTTTGGGAAACCCACGAGTAACATGCAAAAGTTCATCATAAGCGTCACTCTGACGTCATTTCTCATCTTCTACGTCATCAATATTAATCGCCATAGCGCTATTTGCAATCACCATTGTCCTGGCGGTGGTGGTGAGGATAATTATGGTGGCCAAGCTGGACGCAATAGTAATGATGCTGTTGTTGGCGATGATGGTAATGATGGTGATGATAAGCGTCATATGAGAGGTGATAGTGATGATGTGGGAATTAATGAGAAGGTTCATTTCGGCGATTTGAACTTCGCGTTATATTCATCGTCGTTATCGTCATCATCATCAACATCATCATCTTTGCTGCTATTAGTACCATCATCATCATCATCACCATCGTCATCATCGTCATCATCACCATCTGATGGTAAATTGACGTTGGTATCGACTCGATTGAAGTTCTTGAAGAAGCAAGCCATTAAAAAATCTTTTGATCTGCACAACATCAACAACAACAACAACAATAACAACCACCACCACCACA
>NW_008705495.1:400671-408782 GCF_000326865.2 Helobdella robusta | reverse complement strand
GATAGAGAGAAGGAAGAGAATGCGAATGAAAGAATGAAGAATGACGATGACGATAATGCTATCAAGGGACAGATTGAAAAATTAGAAAATAACACAGAAAAACAAATTCAAAATAGTCAGAACAACGACAACATCAACTACAGTGACATTAGCAGAAGATATGACATCAACAGTTACGTCATAACCAACATCGACAACAAAAACACTCGCAACAACGTGGATGATAATAATTCAGAAAGATCCGTGAAATGGAAGGTGAAAATCGTGCAAGCCGTCACCCATGACACGGGCAGAATGCATTACATCAAGAATTATAAAGAAGACATTAACAACAACAACAACAACAACTACTACAACATCAACAACAACAACATCAACAACAACAACTACTACATCATCAACAACAACAACAATAACAGAAACAACAATTCAGTGAATAAAATTATGAACAGCAAAGTTAACGAAGGAAAGAACATCATGCCAGCTAAAAACAACAACAATATAGGCATCAACTACGTCATACACAATAACACCAGCCACAACAACAACAACAAAAATAACAACAGTAACAATAACAAACAATCCCATATCAGTAAGCTACTCAATGAGCTCCGAACCCAATACATCCTATACAGTCAGCATTTATTTTCTTGTAGAATCGGCAAGAATTCCGATTCGAATGATCCGATACCAAAGTTCGTCTCGCTAACTTTCGGTAAATATGACGTCACGACTATGTTGCTCCCGGTTAGGAATGTTCGTCAGGGTGATGATAATAATGACGTCAGCGTTGATAATTTTGGTGACGACGACGACGAAGATGATGGTGGTGGTGGTGGTATAGATAACAGAGATCAAAATGGTGATGATGATCAAAATGATGATGACGACGATGATGATGGTGAAATGAAATTCAAACGGAAGAAGTCTAAAAACCACTCTGCAATTATATTTGATGACGATGGAGATGATTCAATGAAGTCGAAGTTTTTTAACAACAATAATCTTAACACTAATTACAATAACAACAAGAACAGCAACACCAACAAGAACAGCAACAACTACAACAACTACAACAACAGCAACAACTACAACAGCATCAACAACTACAACAACATCAACAACTACAACAACAGCAACAACTACAACAACAGCAACAACTACAACAACAGCAACAACTACAACAACAGCAACAACTACAACAAAACATTCAACCTTAGTAATATATACAACGTCGGCAAAAAAAACAATAAACAGGATATCCATAACAATGTCAATAATATCAGTAAAAACATCAACAACTACAACAACACCAGCAGCAAGAGCCACAACAACCACAACGACGACAATAACGACAGAAAGTTCAAATACGAATTTGTGATTTGCGTCACACAGGTAGGCGATAGATTTCGTATCTGAAAAATTTTCAGAATTCTCTACTTAACAAATTTAAATTTTACTAATAAAAAATAAAAAAAATTTTGTCGACATGTTCATGAAAGAGTTAGTATTTGTGTAACATCTAACCAGTGTTGATGGTGAGTAAAATTGAAATAGGAACAAAACAGCACCATGAACACCAACGATTTTTTTAATAATTTTAATAAATTAGATAAAAATTACAAAATCACTCTTAAAAATGTTGAAAACCTCAACCGTATCTTTCAAAAGCTAACAATTCGGTAGATTTTATCAAATATTGCATCAATCGTGGCCTCCCTCCAGCCATTTATATATACAACAACACACGTTTAGACAACATTTTCCCCGAGATCCGGGGTTGCCGTTTGGCTACCTATGATGAAACCGAAATACCCCTCGACGCCATCCACATCTGTCACAGCCATTTATATATATAATTGTAAATATTAAAATGTGGGTTCAAATAAATTTCTAGGCCATCAGAACTGTTGACAACTAATTTAATGCGTGAAACAGTTAATAAACTTGTTTATAGTCAAACAAAAGTAATACTCTGATATGAACAGTTATTTTAACAAATTTTATCACAAATTAATTACAATAACAAGAAACATTTAAAATAAAAAAAATTGCGAACCACTGAAACCTAGGCCTACGGACGAATGGACGCCAAGGAGTTCATAGAGTGGATGGAGTTGAACCACCTGTTCGGAATCCAACACGTCACCATCTACAACGGATCCTTACTCCCAGACAGTAGTCTCCACTCAGCATTCCATCACTACCAGACGTCTGGCCTCCTGTCTGTCTACAATATCCCGCCGGCCGTCCCAAACTGGAAAGCCATCCAACGGGCTAATATATCCGGCTGGCTGGGTCTGGAGGCCACAAAACTGAGCAGCCCCGCCTCTCTAAACGACTGCATGTGGAGGTACATGTGGCTCGCCAGATGGGTCCTCGTTATCGACTTCGATGAAGTTATCGTGCCTACCTCAGTCAGCAATTATCGCGATATGTTTAAAGAGATAAAAAGAGTGGAAATGGAAAAGTTACTGAAGAGGATGGCTAAGAAGAAGAAGAAGGGTCAGAGTTCAACGGAGCTCTATTGGAAGTTTGGACACACATACTCGTTTCGGATGGCTTATTTTTTCAGGTTTCGTTAAATTTTCTCAGATAAGTTTTCTACATTTTGATTTGAAATAATGCTTCATTTCTAAAACTAATTATCGTTATTATGTTATTATGAAGTATTGTTTTGATTAACCATTTTAAAATTTATTAATTTTCATCAACAAAACTTTAAAATTTGAACCATTTACGATTCAAACAGTTCATCAAAATCGCACCAATATTAATTTTATTTAATTTAATTCAGGAAATGGTCATCAAAAAATAGTACAAACAACAACAACACCATCAACCTCTCTAACAAGAACAACAACACCATCAAAAACAACAACAACGCAAAACATCACAAAAATATTGCTAACAGCTATATTGATAAGAATCTTAACATTCTAAACGAGCACAACAACAACAACATCAACAACATCATCAACAACAACATCATCATCAACATCAACAAAAGCGTCCACAAGTCTAACAACAACAACAGCAACAACAACAACAACAACACATACAAAATTATCATAAACACAATTGACAACAACACAAATGTGACAATAATAAACAACAGAATCAAGACGACTGAAACTGGATCACACGTTCAAAAATTTTTCAGCCTAGAAATCGAAACCACTAAAATTAGGAACATTGAAAATAACAGTAACATCTATGACGACAACAACGAGATTAATAATAATAATAATAACAATAATAATGTTGCCGACATAACCGATGACCCTTTCTTCCTTCCGACTCGATACCGACTATTCACGGACCGATACAAATACCGAACGACCATTCAGGACTATTCAATGGCCCCGAAGTCCTTCATAGACCCACGGAAATGTCTATCCGTGTTTAACCACTACTGCTTCATACCACTCCCATGGGAGGAGCAATCGAGTAATGACGTAGACTCGAATATCGGAGCGGTGCATCACTACCGATCCGAATGTCCGTTCGGTGAGAGTTGTAAAAATATGACTTTAAATAAAGTACCGGATGAAAAAGTCGGTAGGTTTACGATGGAGCTGAAGGAGATGGTTAAAAAGAGATTCGATAGTGTGTTTGCTCATGAACGAAGTACGAAATAGATATAAAATATCAGGGTAGATGTAAGTTTTGAATGATACAATAGGCAAAGACGCGGATATCTAGTAAGATATGTGAAGATATATTGATATATAACAGAGATATATGGGTGAAAATTGTTTGATAGTTTTTTAAATTATGATTGTTCGTTTTGAAATGCACTAAAGATGTATGTTGGTTGCGATAAGAAGTGCCTTAAACGTTTAAGCCATCAATTATAGCGATGAAAATGAATGTTGAAACCTCTGTCAATATCCCAACATAAAAACAATTGTAAATACAGAAACCAGTAAGACTACAGTTGTGTGCGTGCGTGCGTGTGTTTCTGTGTGTGTATTTCTGTTTGTTTCTGTTTCAATGTGTGTGTTTGTGTGTGTGTGTGTGTGCGTGTGTGTGTGTTTCATATATCAATATTGTAAATTGCACGTGTTTTATCACACTGAAATTAATTATTCCGTAACAAATAATCTAATCTAACTATAATTTTTATATTTGTGATAATAAATATATATTAATTATAACTAAATAAATATATATTAATTATAACTAAATAAGTACATATTAATTATTATTAATTTTTATCATAAAATATTGTAGAGTTTATTAAATCTCATTGAAATTAAATTAATTAAAAAAAATGAAATTTGGCAAGTCAATCTTTACTTAACCACCTACGTCAAAAGACGGCTAACACTCTCTATAGCTATCTTCACTCTCTCTTTTAATCTCCTCACCAATTTTGTCACACTTTCGTCAAGAACTTTTTGGTGGTACAGCTCCTGACACTTGATCACAGACATTGGACACTTGTTACGGTAGTGATGTACCATCGCGATATTCGGATCGACAACTAACTTTCGAGATTTGACACCCGGTAGCAGAATGTAACAGTAGTGGTTGAACACCGAGAGGCATTGTCGAGGATCGATGAATGATTTCGGAGCCATACCGAGTGGTTGAGCGTCGGTTCGGTATTTAAACCGGTCGGTAAATAATCGATACTGGAATGGGTAAAAAAATGAGTCTTCGTTGTTGTTTTCTGAGTTGTTGGTTGGCGCTGTTGCTGTTGTTGGTGTTGGAAAAGTTGTTGGATTTGATTTCTCTGGTGATGTTTTGAAGATTGGTTTGTTGATAATTTTTCCATTTTTGTCTGTTTTTATAGATGTTTTGTTGGTTTTTGATGCAGTTAAACTGCTTTCATTTGACAAAAAATATGTCGCTGATGTTGTTTCAACTTTGCTGCTGAAGTAACTGGAGTTTGTAAAATTTGACCACGATCTAATGGTTTTAGGTTGTTTTTAATCAAATAATTTAAAATCTCTTGTCATATAATAAATTTAGTAAAAAAATAAATAAAAGTTTAAAAAAATTTTCAACAAAAAACCCTTCAAATTTGAAAAAAAACCTGAAAAAATAAGTCATATGGAAAAGAATGGTGTGGTGTGATGAGTTGAGGGCCTTATTTTTTCCGTCGCTGGAGGCGTTAATCCTCCTAAACAGCTCCTGGTAGTTAGCAACACGACCAAGCGGCACGATAACTTCATCGAAGTCGATAACTAGGACCCATCTGGCGAGCCACATGTACCTCCACATGCAGTCGTTCAGAGAGGCGGGGCTGCTCAGTTTTGTGGCCTCCAGACCCAGCCAGCCGGATATATTAGCCCGTTGGATGGCTTTCCAGTTTGGGACGGCCGGCGGGATGTTGTAGACAGACAGGAGGCCAGACGTCTGGTAGTGATGGAATGCTGAGTGGAGACTACTGTCTGGGAGTAAGGATCCGTTGTAGATGGTGACGTGTTGGATTCCGAGCAGGTGGTTTAATTCCATCCACTCTATGAATTCCTTGGCGTCCATTCGTCCGTAGGCCTTGAAAATTAGTTTTTATAAAACTGGGTGGTTTAAAAAAGAACATTAAATTCTTTTAATGAAGGATTTTGCCATTTTTGAATGGAATTAATGACGTGTATTCAAATATCAAAAATCTGCGGATGAAAATATATCGAAAATTCTTAAATGACACGGAGTCATTAATCGGAAGATGATTTTGCGCTAAAAGCGTTTTCTTCAATTGTTAGTATTAAAATGGATTCTAAGTTTACGAAAATTAACTAATAATTTCCAACCAGAATAACATGCATATGTTTAAAAACAAAAAAAACTTCATCATAACAATTTTATCAGATTTATTATTTGGAATATTTAGAAGAAAATAATAATAACCTGTGTTACGCAGATGACAAACTCGTACTTGAAAGATGTCTCCTTACTACTCTGGCTTTTAGAATTTAAAATCTGTTTATCGGGTGAGTTTTTAATGTCGGCTTCAGTTTCAAATTTCTTTCTTGATTTATTCGTAACGTTTTCATCACCCTCAACCTCCAAAATAGGAACATCCTTTCCTACAGATACTTCCACCGCGCTGTCACCATCTTCCAGGCAGCCAGCATCATCACAAAACTCACCCTCATTTTTTCCACTTTCATTTCTTATATCAAGTACAGGCAGTAGCATAGAAGAGCTGCTATATTTACCGAACGTCAAAGAAACGAATATCGGTTTCGATTTAACCGAGGAATCGATTCTACAAGAAAATAAATTTTGGCTGTAGGTAACGATTTTGTATTTTTTAGAGTCGGTTGTTCTGTTTTCAAGAGTGTCGAAGGCCATTACGCTGTGGTTTCGGCCCGTGCGATCGACGTACGCTTTCGTGAATGTAACTTCCTGGATGGCATTATGACGCCTCTTGTGGTGATAACGTCTTGAGATTCTGTGGCTGTTGTAGTCGTTTTCGTGGCGAGTATGGCTGCTGTCTTTTACAAATTTGTTGTCGCCTCCAAGCCACACCTGACAAAAAACTGGATTAGCGTTTTTGACCACCCTTCTTACAGCTAACACACGCACCCAACTGCTTCCACTCTTCTGCATCACGTGGTTTCTGTCGTCATAAAAGCTGGTGTAGGCTACTATTTCATCGAGGGTTTTCTCGTCTTTGTTGTTGTTGGTATTGTTGTTGTTGTTGTTGTTGTTGTTTTTGCCGCTACTACTGTCGCCACTGTCGATGTAGTCGTCACCGTAACTGACCTTGTGGCTGTTGTCGCTGTCGTCATATTTTTGAACCTGCCAGTACTTGTTGCGATAAGTGACAAATTTGGGAGATGGAAAATAGTTTTTTGGAGGTGACGAGGACGACGACGATGATGATGGTGGTGGTGGTGGTGGTGATGGGAGTAACAGCAATGAGGATATAAACTGCGCTGATGGTTTTGTTGATGATAACGTTGTTAATGATGATAGTGAAGATGATGGTGAAGATGATGGTGAAGATGATGGTGAAGATGATGGTGAAGATGATGGTGAAGATGATGATGACGATGACGACAACGATGATGATGGCACATATGTTGACCATTGTAATAAATATTCCGACGTTGTTAATGATAATAATGATGACGTTGATGATGCTGGTGACGATGACAATTTAGAAAATTTGTTTTTAGCGGCTTCATTTTCCAATTCAAACCTTCTTCTCTTATTATTTTTGTCACTTTCAATTGAACATTTCCTTTCAAAGGTCATTTTGTATCTTTCTAACTCCCAACTTTTAAATTCCAGAAACATCATGGAGGCAAAAATGGAAAAAGTCACAATGATGACGGTCAGGATGACTGATGCTCTCACGATTTTCATCAGTCGCATCACTGACTTTGACGTTTTTGCAGCTGTTGTTGGCGTTTTTGTAGCTGTCGTTGGCGTTTTTGTAGCTGTCGTTGGCGTTTTTGCAGTTGTAGTTTTTGCAGTTGTCGTTGGCCTCAAAAATGTTGATGTCCTTCTTTATATTGTTATTCTTGCTACAAATGTTATCGTCTGAGGTCTCAAAATTGAAAATGTCCTTATTAAAATATTTTAAATCTTTCAACAACTCATTACTAACTATATATATATAAGATATATACGTATGTATGTATGTATATATATATATATATGTACGTATATTGATTAATAGACATTTATTGATGTATATTAACGCCTAGTTAATAAACACACACACACACACATATATATATATATATATATATGTATATATATATATATTTATATATATATTATATATATGTGTGTGTGTGTATGTGTGTGTGTGTATATATACGTATATATGTATGTATATATATTGATTTATAAACATTTATTGATGTATATTAACGCCTTGTTAATGCACACACACACACACACACACACACACACACACACATATATATATATATATATATATATATAAATAATTATGGTTGAGACTGTCGGGGTTACAGCTGTTAGTTAAGTATGATCACTGCATTTTCAGCTTTGATCAGTTTCTACATTTTTATCACCTTTTCTCAACTACAAACAAAGTCTTAAACTTCTTTATTATTCATATTTTATCTTTTAAAAAAAGATTTTTTTTCGTTAAACTTTACCATTTCCAACTGTAGAAT
>NW_008705495.1:399096-400083 GCF_000326865.2 Helobdella robusta | reverse complement strand
TACTGTACATGTGTGTGTGTGTGTGTGTGGTGTGTGGGTACGTGTGTACGTGCACACACCACACACACGAAGATGATGATGACGTTGGTGATGGTGAAGACGACGATGACGATGATGATTGTGGTGATGGTGATGATGAAGGTGATGCAACTTATAAACCCCATTGTTAACAATTATCCTCAATTATGGTGATCATTTATTACTTAATTGTTTGTGCTTATTGATTAATATAAACGAAAAGATGATGACTGTTATAGCTATATTAATAAAAATAACATCAACTATAATATTTACAATAAAAATAATAATAATTTTA
This sequence comes from Helobdella robusta, assembly GCF_000326865.2. Classification (NCBI taxonomy): domain Eukaryota; kingdom Metazoa; phylum Annelida; class Clitellata; order Rhynchobdellida; family Glossiphoniidae; genus Helobdella; species Helobdella robusta. The sequence continues at coordinate 399,767 of NW_008705495.1, read as the reverse complement.
TTTCGATAATTATGTTATCATTAACAAATTAGTTAACAAAAAATAATAATATTATTAAATATTCAACGAATTAGTCAAAAAAATTGAGGTAGAATGAGTTGGCTGACAGTGGTGTATTAGTTAAGGTGCTTTAACCGGGTTTGAATGCAAGGACCTCACTCGCCTGTCACGTGCAATGTATGTGGTGATTCACGTATAGTTGCATATACTTTGTGTTTTGTCGTTCACACGTCTGAAAAGTGCTAAAAAATAGAACTCTGTGTGTGTGTATGTGTGTGTGTGTAAGAGACAGTACTCGAACCAAGCCACGGCGCAATAATACAAGCGAATACACGGCACTCCTAACGTCTGAGCTAACTCGGTAATGATGGTTTTTCCAACAAATGTTTGAATATTTATATGAGGTTTTTATAATCGTATGTGTTTAATAAGTGTGTCTGTTGTGCGAGTTTGTATCCATGTGTCTGTGTGTTTGTTTGTATGTGCATTTTGTAGTCTTTCTGTGTGTGTGTTTGCTTGTGTATATATATGTGTGTGTGTGTGTGTGTTGTTCAAGTTTGGGCATGTTAATTGATTGGCAGGTTTAACGCTCAGTGATATAATATCATCAAGTCTCACCCTTCAACTCTTCACAAACACACACACACATACACACGCATACACACACACAC
>NW_008705495.1:398280-399046 GCF_000326865.2 Helobdella robusta | reverse complement strand
GTGGTGTTGGTGTGGTGGTAATGTTGTTGATGATGTTGCTGTTGTTGTTGTTGCTGTTGTTGATGTTGCTGTTGTTGTTGTTGCTGTTGTTGTTGTTGCTGTTGTTGGTGGTGATGTTGTTGTTGTAAATGTTGTTGTTAATGTTGTTGATGCTGTAGATGTTGGCGCGGTTGTAAATGTTGTTGATGATGTTGTTGATGATGTAGTTGATGATGTTCTACAGCTCACCATATTACGTATGACACATTATCATCGTCATCATCATCATTATCACTTTCGTCATCATCACCATCATAATCATCATCATCATAATCATCATCATCATAATCATCACCATCATAATCATCATCATCATCATCGCCATCATGATCATCATCATAAACATCATCATCATCACCATCATAATCGCCATCATAATCACCATCATCATCACCATCATAATCATCATCATAATCGCGATCATAATCACCATCATCATCACCATCATAATCATCATCATAATCGCCATCATAATCACCATCATAATCATCACCATAATCGCCATCATAATCATCATCATCATCACCAACATCATCATCATAATCGCCATCATAATCATCATCATAATCGCCATCATGATCACCATCATAATCGCCATCATAAACATCATCATCATCACCATCATCATCACCATCATAATCGCCATCATAATCATCATCATAATCGCCATCATAATCACCATCATAATCACCATCATAATCATCACCAGAATCGCCATCATAATCAT
>NW_008705495.1:387399-397294 GCF_000326865.2 Helobdella robusta | reverse complement strand
TTCTTCATCTATTGATTTGAAGCAGCCATCTTCGCCACAAAGGCTGTTTATCCTTTTCACACGACGTACACATGTATTTATGTGCACGCGCAAGCACCGCATCATATACGCTGAGTATATGATAGCCATTGAGATGTTTGACTCGGCGAGCATTTGAACCACCGAGCCATCTCGCCAGCCAGCATGCGACAACTTACGTCGTCTACCCATTTACCAACCTCGAAAGGATGGACGGCTGGGTTGAAAATGGCGGAAATAGCGCTTTACAAGATGATTGTTTGATTGATTGATTGAACATACAACCACAAACACACACGTGTCTGCGAATGAACGTATCCTACACATTATTTGTAATGTAATGTGATGTCTTTCATGTAAAAATTTACAATTAATTCGTTAGTGGCAGAATCTCCCAATTGAAAAGAAAAACCTCTTGATGTTAAGATGCAAAAGTCTTTAATTAATCACCAACCGGTGAATCAAGAAACTAATTAGATTCTCAAATGTAGATTCGTGTGTGTGTGTGTGTGTGTGTGTGTTAAAATTGTTAGATGCTGTTATAATCTTAGGAACGCACGCACGCACGCACACACACACACACATACACACACACACACACATTTGATATTTTTTGAACAGATAAGAAAAAAGCTATCAAAACAAATTGCTTGAAAAATAAAATTTTTCAATCCACGTATCAGTCTTTATTATAATGATTCATTTGTACATTCATTCATTCAATTTTTAATCAATTCATTTACTCTCCAATTAATTCATTAACCAATTCATTCATTTATTCATTCATTCATCCATGAAATGATGTTGTTGGAGATGATGTCGAACAATGTCAGCAACCTCTCTCGATATATCGGGCTTTAGGAGGTCTTTTACCTGTCAATCAATCAATCAATCAATCAATCAATCAATCAATCAATCAATCAATCAATCAATCAATCAATCAATCAATCAATCAATCAATCAATCAATCAATCAATCAATCAATCAATCAATCAATCAATCAATCAATCAATCAATCAATCAATCAATCAATCAATCAATCATTCATTCAGCCAGCCAGCCAACCAACCAACTAATCAACAAACCAACCCAATTAACTAACCAGCCAACCAACTAAAAAACCAACCAACCAACCTGATATTGCATAGAAGCTTCATAGGCCACGATGATAGTGTTATCATACAGCATGATATCATGCTCAGATAGTAGCAGGATACTGTTTCTAACCCTTGATACTAGCTCGTGATCCTCTTTTGAAAATGGCTGGGTAGACATTTAGTATTATTTTCAAGAAATATTATCATTAATTATCATCTTAATTATTATTCTATAAGAATTAACAACAATAATATCTATAATAATTAATAACAATACACCCCAATGAACCTCAAAATTTTGGACATGACCTCCTGACTCCTCTTGCTTACCCTGCCCTAAGGGGTAGACCCAGATGTACCCATTGCTACCGAGTATGACCCCCACGTTGCAGATGAGGGTGTGGAAGTGGGCCTTGCGGTGCTTGATGAGAGAGGGCGAGACACTGAGAAGGAGGCCCTGACCCAGCTGTGAAGGGTAGTGGTGGTATGTTGTAAATCATGTTGGCGTCGTAATGTATTAGGATTACGATTAATAAATTATAATTAGCATTGTCGTCATCATTATGATCGTTTCCATTATCAACACATCATTATCATCACCATGGTTTCCGTCGTCGTCATCATCATCCTCATTATAATCACCTCATCATCACATCATCATCCTCATCATCGTCACCTTTCCGTGTTTAAGATTTTTTGTGTTGAGTGATAAGACCCCATCACTATATACTGATCTGACTTCCGCCTGATGATGATGGTGATATGAATGATGATGATGATGATACTGAAAATGATATCAGTGATAAAGATACCTATGAAAATGATGATAAAAGTATGGTGATGATAATAATAATAATAATTATGAACTAATCAATATTATTATTATTACTACACAATCTTCATCATCATTATCACAATCTTCATACCACCACCATCATCATCGTCGTCATCATCATCATCGTCCTCATCATCATCGTTACTTACGGTGATAACATCACCCTCCTTCATATATTCTCTCATCCATTTTTCATCTTCTTCAGATTTTCTGCGCTTGATGATGATAACGATGATGATAATGATAATGGTGATGATGATAATGATGATGATTATAACTATGGTTATAATAATAAAGATGATGACGATGATGAATAGCACATAATGACATTGAAGATATGAATCATTACAATCACCATTATCATAAAAACCCATCATCATCATCATCATCATCATCATCATGAGAAAGCCCCAACTCACTACACACCCCTCACCAACTCACAATCTCTCCAGCTGGAAGATTGACACATGACAGCGGCAGAAAAGCATCTAACTTGGCCTTGATATCGACTTTCCACCTTTTCTGGCTGACCTCAACGACCCGGCCTATTATGACGTCGCCAACTTCTCCATTGTATCTGGGGTTTTTTATTAATAATTTTTTAATAACTTTTTATTCTTATTAAATTTCAAAAAAGAAATTAGAAAAAAAACTAAAAAATTAATTAATTAACCTTGTTTTCAGTGGGTTGACAGTCACAAGTTTGCTGACGTACTCGACGACCCCAGCCACCGATGACCTCAAATAATTTTCATCGGCCCTCTCGTCCAGGTATGTACCGTGGCTTCTGTTTATTTTAGTTGGAGTGAGTGGTAGTAAAGTAAAGAAGTTCATAGTTTTAAAAAATTGTTAGGATGTAGAGAAGTAAATTATTATTTTTCTAAAAGTTTACTAAATTTAGTTAGATAGTTGGTTTGGAATTAGGTTATTAAAATGTATACACAATAAATAACTATATTATCATCAAGTATTAATTTTACTAATTTAAGAATTAATAAATTAATAAGAATAAGAACCAATGACATATCATCTAATAATATTAATAATAAATATGCCAAACCAAATGTTCGAATATAAATTTAATTAATTAATTAATTAGAAATAAATATCAAAATTAAGTTAGAAAAAGAAGAATGAAGTTGCTAATTGAAATAGAAAAAACAAATTGAATTGAAATAAAAATTGAAGTGAACTAGCCAGAACTAAGTGCTAAGTCATGAGGGAGGACATTAAAAATTGTTTTGAACTTATTTTAAAACTATTTCAACAACTTATTTTGGATGATTTTATAACGTTGAATTTGAACACTCAAATAATGCGGAACTAATTACTAAACTAACTACTAAAAAATAAACAAACTGCTAAAACCAAGAAAGAGTATTAAACACTAAACAACAAACACAACTAATAAACACACATGTGAACGATAAAATAAGAAACAGTTTAAAAACAGAGATTTTGACAAACTAACATGATATATTTTTCTTCCAACTGTTTCGTAATAATGTCCCCAGGAATGACAAACTTCCGGTTATCACTTTCAACTCGTTTCGCTTTCTTTGAGTGCCTCAAACACGCTAAACTCACTGATATCGAGGGAGCCGCCATATTGCTTGTTTATCTTTTTGTAAACAATAGAAAATACACTGACTGAAGTTAAAGCAGGACGACAAAGAACCACTGGATATAACAATATAGTACAACCACTGGATATAACAATATCAGGTTACCAGTAAAATATTTAAATAAGTTTTAAAATTACTATTAAAACTAATTATATTAAAATTATGAATTTGAAAGATTCTTTGAGAGAATAATTCATTCGGAAACCATGACGTCATTTTTATTTACGTTTCATTCGAACTTTCTCAAATTTGCTTTCGTATTTCGTGGCGTTAACCGACGTAAAAATGCTCATTAAAAAGTTTCGATAACGAACAATCTAATACATATGCTTAAAAGTTTAAAATGTTAAATGTGACTGTGGTATTGATATGGTATTTTAAACTAGTTAGTTTCAGCCAGATCGTATTCTTTACATTACAATCTTAGAAGCAAAAACGGCCCCAACTATGTGTAACATCACGCCTCTTCTATATTTTAAATTTATACTTGAAAAGGTTATAAGTTAACCACGAGTAGAAGAGGAGTGTTGATGGCGGGGGATTACGCACTAGCGCAAATGCTTCCGGCTTAAAGGTTATTATATAGTATAGTTCAATTTCTAACATAAAATTTGATAGATGTAGTATGTAATACATAAAAATATTTGTTTCAGATGAGTAGAATTTCGGAAACTTCGTGTAGAAACTCAGTTAAGTTATTTTTTTTCACAAAGTCTTACAGAAATAAAAAAAAATTTATGAACATTCCACTCTATCAAAAAATATCTACAAACAACCAAGGATCTGTAACCTTGATATTTTCTAATCATATTTTCTTTGCTGTTTGTTTCAATTTGAATAGAAGACGATTGTCTGGGCACAGAAGTTATAAAATAAAAAACAGATGACATTCCGAAATTTTCCTAGCCGTTACTCATGGCGAAAAAATTCAAAAGTCTATCCCCCTCCATAGCCATACCCTGCCCCCCCCCCCCCTATAAAAGATTCTGGACGATCCAGCCCACAACCGCAGCAAAAACCCATGTTATCTCTTACGTAAATTCTGACCTGACACTATCATACGCACCGACATGCCTCTCTAGATAAGATGTGTCCGACTGTTCACCCATCCATCCATCCATCCATCCATCGATCCATCCATCCATCGATCCATCCATCCATCCATCCATCCATCCATCCATCCATCCATCCAAACGTATTATAAACATTACAAATTACATGTTGTAATAATAATAATAATAATATAATAATAATATTATTACTATTATTGAGTTATTATTATTGAGTTATTATTATTATTATTATTATTATTATTATTATTATTATTATTATTATATAATAATAATAATAATATCTGCGATATCCTCATCATACGCTGTTTATTGTGATAGAAATTTGACGGAATGAATCAATGTAAAACTAATCTGTTCTCGTTGTACTCATTTCGTGTTTCTTTCACTGAATGACGAGCTACGTAGAATACGCTTTTATAATTTTTTTTTGTTTTTCTTTACCTAAACCATTTTTGATTTATTATTATTATTATTTATTTATTTATCTTATAATTATCTTACGTTATACAATATTTAATTTTAACATTTTATTGACATATTTTATTTTGACTATTTTTGATTTTACTGGTTTTCTCTGAATAATAAAAGAGTTTACATTATTATTATTATGGTTATAGTAGTAGTTGGTGTTTATGTAATTCATTTTGCTACAAACCTAACCCTACATACACATACATACATCAATACACACACACAAACAAATACACATACATACAAACATTGTACATGCAAACGGATGTAAGAATATACAAAGTTACGTACAAGTCAGTGTTCTGTATCCTCGAGATGAAAGAGTCGTCTTTTACATTTCATAACAACCTTCACAAGTCGAAATATGATTGTGAACACGATACAAATTTAAACAACATGCAAACAACACGCAAACAACATACAAACAACATTTAACTATATACGGTTAGAATACAACTTGCTAAAATAACATACATAGCGTATATACACACCCATATGGTATGAAACGAAACGGAGTTTAGCAACACAGAATCAGGAAGATTACCTTCTTGCTACAGAGGCACGATCAAATCTTGAAAACTACCTTGTCTGATCATTTAAAAATAGATTATTTTCAATTATCACGTCAAATCTTTATAACGGAAAGATCAAATAGAAAAATTATATAAAAAATTTAATAAAAAATAATAAAATGAAGGAAATACCTAGATTGTTTCAAGTGTTTTTCTAAATACAAACACACGGAGATCAAATAAGATCAAAATCCAGAACCCAATAACCTTAAAATCGAAATCCAGAACCCAATTACCTTAAAATCGAAATCCAGAACCCAATAAACTTAAAATCGAAATCCAGAACCCAATGACCTTAAAATCGAAATCCAGAACCAAATAACCTATTCCAAATTCTCCCTTCCAACCACACGTTATTCTTGTATGGTCATGTAACATGTTAGAGTTCCATCGATACATAGATACACAACACGCATGGAAAATTTGAAAATTCATTTATTTTCATTCTAATTGTTTTTGTGGCATTTTTGAATACTTAGACTTAAATTTTATCTGATTTTGTAAAAAGTAGTTGACGCTGTGGTATATCTTAACTTTTAAATTGCTCTGTGTAAACATTTCTTTTTCATAATAGATACATATATGCATGTGAATTATTATACACAAACAAAACTATACAAAACAAACATACATTGATAGCTAATCCTGAATCTCACAAACTTATATTTATAAATATCTTTATAAACCAAAAAAAGCAATCACGTAACGCACACACCCACACAAACACACACCCACACACACATACACACACACACAAGCAAACATTTACGTATCAAACAGATGCAACTATTTAAACACTTTCAAACATATCAACACATTTTTTTTAAACAATCTTGCACACAAGCAAAATTGACATGCAAACTCAAAAAGATACAGCAAACCTACAAACAGAGACAAACCTACAAACACTGACAAACCTACAAACACAGACAAACCTACAAACACAGTTAAATCTACAAACACAGACAAACCTACAAACACAGACAAACCTACAAACACAAAAAGGCACGACAAGCATAAACATACAAAAATCATCCAAAAACCATCATTCGCATCCGCCAAAACCATCAAACATTTGAACGAAAACAAACATACATACAAACTTCTAAACATACAAGCATTCATACAAACAAACATACAAACAAACTAACAAACCAACAAAGAGATATTTCGACTTGACGCCAATTGTTTTAGTAGCAGACGACACACAACACCACTTAGTTGATATACAATTCTTACACTCACACTTATGTTACATTTGTTGATTGCACACACACACACACACACACACACGAAAACATATACACACACAAACACACACTTATACAATACATAAAAACATACATACATACATACACACACACATACATACATACATACATACATGCATACATACATACATACATACATACATACATACATACATACATACATACATGAAAGAATGTACTTACCAATTGAGAAAATTGAGACTCATCAAAGGATCTCTAAATATGCATACATTGCAATGTTTACTTCACTCGTTCATTCACTCGAGGATCGATTATTGCAACAGTTTATTCTACGGTTTACCCAAAAAGTATGTTGCACAGTTACAACTAATTCAAAATCGGGCTGCCAAGTTGTTAACTGGTGGTTCATATTTTGATCATGTTACTCCTATTCTCTTCAATCTTCATTGGTTGCCCGTTCAACAAAGAATTGTCTTCAAAATTGCTCTATTGGTGTATAAACGCATTAATGGATTAGCGCCGAAATATTTAATGGATCGAATTGTTCCAAGAAATGCACCGCTACAGTGTCAGAAGTTACGGTCAAACGATTTAGATTTGTTAACAATTCGACAAACTCAGCTTGCTGTTGGTTGCAGAGATTTCGCTGTTATGGGACCGAAGATTTGGAACAGTTTGCCGGTTGACTTGCGAAATCGTGGGTTGCCAATTACTGAATTTCGAAGAAAGCTAAAGAACCATCTTTTCAGACAAACTCAGTGCAAGATGGCAAGCGACCAGACGGTTGTACTCTTACTCCCTGGAGAGCCGGTAAATGTTTGGCTTGTGATGTTACGGTTCCTGGTACCTTGGCCGAGCGCCACGTTCACCTTACCAGCAAAGAATGTGGTTTGGCTGCAATCAGGGCATCGGACGAAAAAATTAAAAAATATGAACACGCCCTGCCTTCCTTAGATTTTTTGCCAATATGTATCGAGGTCCTTGGACCCATGGACCCCAATACTTCAAAATTTATTAAAACATTGTGTAAAATGATTGGTGTTCGGTCAGGTGACAACAGAGAGTTCTTTTTTGCAATAAACCACATCTCATGTTTGTTGCAGCGATTTCTGCGTGTTTGTGTGTCGGAAAATATTAATTTAAACGCTGACGTGTGAGACTAACGATACATTAAAGTGTTAACCCTTTTAATCAGATGTTTGACTGTTTGGTGTCATTCATCACGATTTGGTTTTAACATACATACATACAAACATACACACACACACACACACACACACGCACACACACACACACATACATAAACATACAATTGAAAATTACATACACTACGCACAAAACATTGAAAAATATTCAAAATCACCAACATCTGACTGAACCAAATTAACTTACGTACATACAAGACAAAATGCAACACATGTATATATGGAAAAATGAAACAAATACAGACATAAACAACAACACATACAAAAACGCATGCGTTTAGATAAGCTCCTGCACACACATACAAACACACACACATATACATTTATACACATACACACGTTTAAATAAGCTCCTACACACACTTACACACACAAACATGTAGCATCCACACTAATGACCACACTAAGTTAAATATACATGCAAGGGGACGGACATACAAACAAACATACCAAGAAACATACAAACAAACAAAAACAAACAAAACTAAAAACAAACAAACACAAGGCAACAACAAATCAACAAACATACAAACAAACAAACACATACAAACAAGCGAACACAAACAAGCAAACACAAACAAAAAACTCAAATAAACCAAAAAAGCAACAAACATACAAGCAAACAAACAAACCATCCAACAAACAAACAAACACACAAACAAACATACAAACAAGACAAACGCATTAATAAATAAACACGACAACACACTCAATCTTCACCCAAGGGTCTACATAGGTACATTAATTTCTGCAAGATGTTGCTTGCGGTAGTGCTGGTTTTTGGTGGTGCTGCTGTCAAGTTGTAGTAGCAGCGGTAATAGTAGTAGTAGTAGCAGCAGTAGCAGTAATGCTAGTAGTATTAGCAGTAGCGGTACTAGCTGTAGTAGTAGTATTGGTCGCTTGTGGTGGCTGTGTGGCTGGTTTTTGGTGGCGTTGGTTGTAGTAATGGTAGTAGTAGTAGTTGTTGTAGCAGTAGTAGTTGTTGTAGCAGTAGTAGTAGTAGTAGTAGTAGTAGTAGTAGTAGTAGTAGTAGTAGTAGTAGTAGTAATAGTAAAAGTGGTGGTAGTAGTGGTGGTGGTGGTGGAAAAATCACAAGCGTATTATTTTCTGCAGTTTCAAAAAGTTTTACAACGTGAAAATTATCGTTTTCACTGATGGAAACATTACAAAAGTCATCAACCCCATCAACACAAGTTGCATCATCACCATCACCATCTTTCTCATCATCATCATCATCATCCTCGCCATCTTTGACGTCATCTCATCATTATCATCACCATTTGATGACGTAACTTTGCCATTTCCACCATCAGTAAAAATGACGTCACTATCTGAGTTATAATCATCATCATCGTCGTTGCTATCATCATCAAGAGCATCAACACAAACTGGTCTACTTTACTTCCGCCACAACGCAACTTCCGTTTGTACTGATAATGATGATGATGTTTTTATTGTTATTGCTATTATGCTGATGATGGTGATGATGTCAATTTGTTGTTGTTGTTGTTGTTTGGTTGTCATTATTCCTTTTTATTATTAACGTTGTTATGTTTTAATGTTATGGCTGGGGATGTTTCACTACATTTTTGTTATTAATGTGATTATTATTGTTATTATTATTATTATTGTTGTTGTTGTTGTTGTTGTTGTTGTTGTTGTTGTCGTTGTTGTCTTAGCTTTGATGTTGTTATTATTCTTACTCATATTATTATTTTTGTTGTTGTTGTTATTATTTTTATTGTTGTTATTATTATTTTTGTTGTT
>NW_008705495.1:381346-387018 GCF_000326865.2 Helobdella robusta | reverse complement strand
GTGATGATAATGATGGAAAGTATGGTGATGATGATGATGATATGGATGATAATGATGAAGATGATGGTGATGATGAAGATGATGATGGAGGGTATGGTGGTGGTGATGATGATGATGATTATAATGATATGGTTGATAATGATGATGATGATGGTGATGATGATGATGATGATGATGATGAAGAAGAAGATGATGATGATATATATGGTTGATAATGACGATGTTGATGATGATGATGAGGATGATTATGTTGATGGCGAGAATTGAATGAGAGTGAATGAATATTTTTATGTGTATGTTTATTTATGTATGTACGTGTATGCATGTGTATAAATGTTTGTATGTGTATGTATGTGTGTGTGTTTGTGTATATGCATGTTTGTATATCTGCATGTGTGTGTATGTGTATTTATATATGGCTAATTGTATGTGTATGTATAGATGAGTATATACAAACATACATACATAATTCATTCAAATATACATACACAGTACACACAATACAAACATACACATCTATAATTATTATTTAAATTTTATCTTGAAAAATGTTGTCAATTATTTTTGAAATTTTCATTAATTCGTTTATTAAATTTTGAAAATAACATTTTGAGACCGTATATGTATGTATGTGCATGTGTATGTTTGTATGTGTATGTAGGTATTATTGTATTGCTTGTATGTTTGTATGCATTGAAAATCCTAATTTAGTTGATTCTGGTAAAGAAGATTGAACTCATCGCTCTTTAGAACTGTGAAAAATAATTCTGATGTGACACAACCAAACTTGCCTATTCATTTCAAAACGAATTCATTCATTCCATGCTTTTAAAACGTTAAAAATAAAGTTGGGGATTTTTAGACCTAGGCTAGAAACTGATTTCAATTTAGAACTGGTCTCTTTCAATATTTGACCAATCAGGAACAAGATCGAAACTGTTTCTACAATAACTCTTCTAAATTTAATTATTAAGATCTTTGGTTTTACAACATTGCAAAGAAAATTTAAATTTTTTTTTACAATTGCTGCCATAGTAATTCTATGTAATCGTAACCATCCTCCAATCAGATTTCAGTTGTAAATTATTATTCAACCAATCAGGAACAAGATTGAAAACAAAACAGAGTATATATATAGCCTAAGACTGCACAAATGCCATCATTTTTCTGAACGTTTCCGTGAGAATTCCAAACGAAGATCGAATGGCTCGTACGAAGCAAACTGCTTGTAAAAAAGTTGGCGGGGCTGCAAATGGGGCTGAAACAGCTGGCCATTAAAACAGCGCGAAAGGGTCGTGAAAATTATAGTGGCATCAAGAAGCCTCACAAATACAGACCGGGAACCGTAGCTCTCAGAGAGATTCGACGTTACCAGAAGTCTACAGAACAGCTGATCAAAAAGCTGCCGTTTCAGCGTTTGGTTCGTGAGATTGCTCAAGAATACAGGACTGAACTTCGCTTTCAAAGTGCGGCCATTGGAGCTCTGCAGGAAGCCGCTGAAGCTTACCTGATTGGGATGTTCGAGGATACTAACCTGTGCGCAATCCACGCCAAGCGGGTGACCATCATGACCAGAGATATCCAACGGGCCAGACGAATAAGAGGGGAGAGAGCCTGATTTGGTCGCTGATTGTAAAACTTGGATTTATTTTAAATAATATGATTTGTTTTTAGTTATATCTTGAATGAAATGCTGTGTGGTTATATAAAAAAGTTGGAATATTGTGTGTTTGGTGTAGGTTGTGTGTAGATGCCTATATGCCTTCATTTCTTTTTCTGTTGTGAATTTGTTTGTAATGATTGAATAAAATTCAAGAATAATCGTACGACTATGTTTTAAATCAGATGTTTTATTTGTGGTACCTTACTTTTCATTGCTAACACTGAACGACTGCGTAGTAGCCTACTGAATTTAACGTAGCGAAACACAACTTTAGTGAAACAGGCGATTAAATTGTATACACACCCAAGAATCTGATTTAAATTTAAATTGCACTTAAACGCGGTCCTAGAATGAAAGATAATTTTATATATATTCATAGAATTATTCATTATATTTAATAAAAATATGTAATAATATAGAGATATTTCGTGGAATGATTTTTGCTTGAATGCAATCTTATTATCTAGATATGTTTAAGCAAGTATATGAATGTATATATTAAGTAAGTGTGTGTGTATGTTTTTTTTAAGTATGTATGTTTGTGTATTTTTCTATGTACGGGTATGTGTACATGTGTATATGTGTACTCCTCTTTAATGATGTATGGTTCCTGTGTATGTGTACATGTATATATGTGTATATTTGCTTTATCTGTGAATGTTGGCATGTGTTTGCATGTATGTTTGTGTGTGTTTGTATTTGTGTGTGTATGTGCGTGCGTGCATGCGTGTATGCGAGATGTATTTTCGCAAGAGATTGTTTATACATCGTGTCAAAGCTAATGTTTGTTGCACAATCTCCAAACATTTTATCTCTCCTAATGCTTGCCTGTGCACGTGCCACAAATATGTGTGCGTGTGCTTTTGTGTGCCTGTGCATTTGTGTGTGTGTGTGTGTGTGTGTGTGTGTGTGTGGAGATGCGTGCCTATGTGTGTGCGTGCCTGTGCATTTGTGTGTGTGTGTGGAGTTTTGGGCCTGTCTGTGTGTGTGTGTGTGTAGTTATGTGAATAGAGTTGAATTTGTGTGTGTATGCGCGTATTTGTATGTATTTCTGTTCGGATTAGAGATGCATCGAATAGTGTGAGTTTGGCCGAATACCATGTTGCTAATGAATCCAAGAACCCCACAATTTCGAATATCGGGCCATTCTTCAAGAACGAACAACATGCTGCTGAAGGTTCCGTGCCAGTCCAACATTTCACTTGAATCTCTTGCTAATCAAATTCAGATTTGTCAGCAGCTACGATGGCCGAACTGACATCCTTAATATTAATAATACTTGGCAATAATAATGATATAAATGATAATAATAATAATAGGAATAATAATAATAATAAATATAATAATAATAAATTTTTATTGCTGTCGTTATTTTTTTGCCTCGTTGATATATTAGCTGTGCCTACTTCGCGCCAATAAAAAATTAATCACGTGATTTATGTGGCCACGCCCTCATTCGTTGAATTCATCCATCTATCTATCCATCCATACATCAATCCATCCATCCATCCATTCATTCATTCATCTATCCATCCACCCATCAATCCATCTATTCATTCATTCATTCATTCATTCATTCATTCATTCATTCATTCATTCATTCATTCATTCATTCATTCATTCATTCATTCATTCATTCATTCATTCATTCATTCATTCATTCATTCATTCATTCATTCATTCATTCATTCATTCATTCATTCATTCATTCATTCATTCATTCATTCATTCATTCATTCATTCATTCATTCATTCATTCATTCATTCATTCATTCATTCATTCATTCATTCATTATTCATTCATTCATTCATTCATTCATTCATTCATTCATTCATTTATTCATTTATTCATTTATTCATTTATTCATTTATTCATTCATTCATCCGTCTATTCGTTCTTCCTCTTTACCTTTTTCAATCTTTCCATCATCTATTTTTACAGCCTCAACGACGATTATGGTGAAGTTGTTCGTGACGATTGTCGAAATGATGATGATGATATTAAGAATCTAAAAATATCATCATCATCGTCGTCGTCATCATCATCATTATCACCATCAGCAGCAACACCATCATCATCATCATCTTGGCCAGCTAAAGTAAAATTAGCACAGCTGTTACACAGGCACCTGATAATCACGTGAACATAAAAAAGGGTGCGTTCGTGTCTCGTGACAAGCCCGTGACGTCAGGACGACTAATTTATGGTCACGTGTTGACCGGAAGCCATCTTTCTTTTTCCTCTTCCGGTCTCGACGCGCTTCATTGTTGATAACCGTTCTTAGGTGTTGTGAAGTTTTGGCTGTTGGTTGTTCTTTATGTAAAGATTTATTGTTTTTGATGCAAATGGCGTATTCGATGTTTTTGTTTCAGAAGTGAAACATTTTACGATATATTTATTTTGTCTTAATTGTTAACGTATTCTGCTTGTTTCTCTTATATAAACACACACACGTACACACAAACACACATATAAACACACAAACACACATATAAACACACAGACACACATACAAACACACAGACACACATATAAACACACAGACACACATACAAACACACAGACACACATACACACACAGACACACATACAAACACAGAGACACACATATAAACACACAGACACACATACAAACACACAGACACACATACAAACACACAGACACACATACAAACACAGAGACACACATATAAACACACAGACACATACAAACACACAGACACACATACATAGATTAAAAGCCTGAGGCGCAAGTGTACAGATACACGTCATGTTCAGATCTGTGTTGTATGAACATTGTGCGCGTGTATGTACGTATGTTTGTATATCTTTGTATGTTTTGTTGTATGTGTATGTTTGTAAATATATCTTTGTATGTCTAGTTATATGTGTATGTTTGTATATTTATGTATGTTTAGTTGTATGTGTATGTTTGTATATATATCTTAGTATGTCTAGTTGTATGTGTATGTTTGTTTATTTATGCATGTTTAGTTGTATGTTTGTATGTGTATATTTGTATATCTTTGTATATTTGGTTGTGTGTATGTAGGGTGTCTGTTTGTATGTTTGCTTTTGTTTTTATATCTGTGTGATGTTTTTATCTATATACTTTAGTTAGGCCAATTACAATTTTTTGTATGTGACTATGACTATGTATAGTATATTTGATTTTACTATTTTTGAAGTTTTCAATTAATTAATCCACTCATTATTTCTTTCAATCATTCATTCATTTGTTCGTTCCTTTCTTCGTTCCTTCCATCCTTCCTTCATTTATTCATTCATTCGTTCATCAACTTTTCCAGTCGCTCGTCCATTCATCCGTTTATTCTTTCACTCGTTTGTTATTTACAGTTAAACATTTTTGAATTATTTGTATTTAAGCATTTGTTTGTGTATTTATGTGTGTGTGTGTGTATTCATTTATGTGTGTATTTGTGTGTGTGTTTGTGTGTACGTGTGTGTGTGTGTGTGTGTGTGTGTGTGTTTGTATCGATTGTTCAGTGACATCTGCAGTGCATTAGGAACTTTCATGTATTCAAACATCTTATCGATGACGATGACGACGACGATGATGATGATGATGATGGTTCTGGTGAAAATGATGATGATGATGATGATGAGGAAAGATTTCATTTTGACTTTATTTTAATTTAATTTTCTTTGGCCTTTATTAATGAAATTCTCGTTAGAAAAATAGTTGGATACATTTTTATTGAAACATGTCAAAAATTATAAACTGCATTAAAATATAATTGAATAAAATAACGGAGTAATAATTATATAATAAATATATAATTTGAATTATATTATTTATATTTCATAAATATAGTTTAAAACATATAAACATTTTCAATTTTTGTAAAGAATAATAATTTATATATATATATTTTCAATGATAATTTATATATATATAATTCATAAATATTATATAGTTATACAATATTTATTTAGTCTTTAAATGAAGCCTTTTGCTGTAACAACCGAAATAAATTGTTTGAAAAA
>NW_008705495.1:363067-381296 GCF_000326865.2 Helobdella robusta | reverse complement strand
TTAACATTCTCATAACATTTACTATTAAGATTTAATATTATACATTAATAAAACAAAAATAATTATCTGTTAATATTATTATTATTATTATATAATTCAATTATAATTAAATCTTATTATAACTATTGCAGTTGTTTATTATGAATCAAAATTAAGTAAGACCAAACATCATGCCGATCATATGTGACGAGCGACGATCTTCATTGCGTTTGAACTCGGTCACTTCAACAACGTCAGAGCCGAGCGCATTTGACAGTTACGCCACAAAAAATACGATGTATGGTACACGCAAAATACGAAGTACGGTACACACGCACACACACACACACACACACACACACACACACACACATACACACACATACACACACATATACACACAAAATTATTAATATTCGTCTTCATCATCCTCATCATCGTCATCGTACTCTTTCCTTTCATCTGTAGTAATCCGTGAGAACGAAACATTTGTTTTTAGATATTTTTTGGCTGACGATGATGACGATAATGATAATGATGACGACGATGATGATGATGACAATGTGGTTCTCTTGATAATGATACCACATTTTCGACGGTGATGATTGTGATGGGACGGTGATTTTCGTGTGACGATGACGACGATGACGCCATTGATGTTTGCATGACGCCATTTTGAAAAAAATCCATTTGGTGGACAGCGACTTCCGCTTCCGCTCGATCGTAAAATGTAAATCTGATGGATGATGTTGTTGTCGGTGGGGATGATGATGATGACGATGCTGACAGTGATGATGACGACGATGACAATGTTTTTCATTAACGTTGTTGTGTCCAGTTTTCATCGGTTGAATAAACGCTGTTCTGTTGGAGTGGAAACAGATTCCTGCTACAGTTTCATTATCACCATCATCATCATCACCATCATCATCCTCATCCTCCTCCTCATCATCATCATCATCAACCCCTCCCTTATTTGTTTCGTCATCGTCACCACCATCGTCATCGTCATCAACATCATATTCATCATCATCCTCGTCATCTTCATCATCACCATCGTCATCTTCATCATCACCATCGTCATCATCATCATCATCACCATCGTCATCATCATCATCATCACCATCGTCATCATCATCATCATCATCATCGTCATTATTATCATCGCGATTTAAACATCGTCATCGTCATGTCATAAAAATAATTCAAGCGACAACGCAAACGTTAAAAATGACGTCACCGTCCAAAAAAACTACAAAAACATAAACAACAACATAAACAATGACGTCCCCATACAAAAAAAAAATAACAAAAACATGAACAACAGCAGCAGCAGCGTTCACTTACGTTGTCGTTGTCCGCGTGAACTTGTTGGAGCTGCCCAGTGGTGTTCCAATGTGAAATCAGTTTTAAAAATAATGACACAACATTCACTGTCAACAACAACAACAATAGCAGCAACAACAACAACAATAGCAGCAACAACAACAACAATAACGACACCACCACCCACCCAAAACAACAACAACGACAAAAACGTCACATGCGTTATCACCATCGTCCTCACCAACATCTTCATCAGCCTCATATACGTCATCAGCAACAACAACAACAACAACGACACCACCACCAACAACAACAACATCAACAACAACACAGAAACAGACCTGCTTAACGATAACGTTTTTCTTCTTATCCTTGCACCTCTTGTTTTGAAACCAGACCCGGATGACTCGGGGGCTGAGCCCTGTCATCTCCACCAACTGCTCCTTCATCAGGGCATCGGGTCGGGGATTAGCATTGTAGCAAGTCCTCAAAGTGTGGAGTTGTTTCTCGTTAAGGACCGTTCGTATTCTTGTGGTTTTGTGGCTGGTGTTGCTGCTGCTGTTGCTGCTGCTGCCGTTGTGGTGGTGGTGGTGAAGGTGATGGTGTTGAGCAAGTGTGTGGTGATGCTGGTGGTGGTTTAGATGGTTTGTTGTGGCCGATGTGGTTGGCGATGGGAGTTTTATGGAATGATGGTGTGGCTGAAATGGGGATGTGTTGCTGTTGTTTTTGGTGGTGGAGATGGTGGTGGAAATGATGGGAAGTGCTGTTGCAGAGTTTTGAGATAAGAGTAAATTTGGTGATAAAGAAATTTCTTGTATGTTGCTGTTGTTGATGTTGTTGTTGTTGATGTTGTTGTTAATGTTGTTGTTGTTAATGTTGTTGTTGTTGTTGATGTTGATGTTGTTGTTGATGATGTTGTTGTTGTTGTTGTTGTTGTTGATGCAATAGTGACGGCCAAAAGTTGATGTCGTTGATGAAGTTGTTGTGCAATTCGTCATTAGCAAGTTCTCGCTAGCTGCTGAAATTTTTAAAATTTATTAAATTTTTTAATTAACTCAAAAATAATCTGGAATAAATCTATTTTTAATTAATTATTTCCAAAGATTTTGTTTCAATTATTGTAATTTTACAAAAAAATTTAACAAAAAAATTCCTCCAATTTTTTCAGCTCCGGACTAAACTTACTTTGCGAATCATCATTGTAAGGAATGTATGAATTAACATTTTCATCATCCTCTTCATCGTCATCATCATCTCCGTCACCATCATAGTTGTTTTCACCATTATTAACATCATCACCACCATCACCAGCATAAATTTCTTCGCCACAAACGCTTTGACTGAGTAGAATATTGCGCCTGTTTATCTTTTTGTGATGATGTTTGTTTAGGTTGCATGTTGCGATTCTTGTTAAATTGTTGTTGTTGTAGTTGTGGCTGTTGTTGTTGCTGCCGCCGCTGCTGCTGAAGTTGGTTTGGGTGGTGGCGTCTGAGATGTCGTCGTCGTCGTCATCATCATCGGCATTGCTGTTGTTGACATCAAATTTTTTCTTGTGGTCAATTTTTCCTCCTTGAATCTTGTCAAACCTGAAGGCTCTTGAAACTTCGTCGCTATCATCGCCACCACCGTTGCGTTCACCATTAACATCATTATCATCACCACAACGAACACCATCGTCCAAATGGTGCTCTGTACCACCATCATTGTTATATAAACGTTCGGGTTCATTTTTTCGAACAGGCGTTTTTTTAGCCAAAACACAACCACCACCACCATCATTGGTGACGTTGTTGTCGCGACTACCACAACGGCAGCCACAACTGCAACCAGCTTTACGACAGCCACAAACATCTTCAAAATTCAACCGATCGCAACTGCAGTCACCTCCAAAATCACCTCCACTCGAAATGCAGTAACCATTGTTATTATTATTATTATTATTATTATTATTATTATTACCACCTTTCTCAGCTCCGCAATTCACGCCCCCAAATTTCTCGTGATCCGCCTTACAGAGGATCCTCCCGCTCCTCCCACACACTCCGTATTCGTCACCCGGAACCAACACCTTCCGGCACTCGGCGCACCTGAAACAGGTCACGTGATAAGCCTGGTCCAGTGACCTCATCACAAGGTCATTACTGTGGAAACCCTGGTGACACCCGTGACATTTGACCCCGTATAACCTTTTGGAGGTAACGGTTTTAATTTTACACTGAATGATAAATGATCGCAGTTATTTTTATATAATACGATCGCTAACATTGTTCATAAAAAAATTTAAAGTTTTAAATTTTTTAAACTTTTTTTTTAATTTATATTGGAATAAAGATATAATTATTTAATTATAATTAATTAATTATTTGGTATAATTATTGTTACAATATGATTCTTATTCTTCACTACAAACAAGATTGAATTCTAAAAAAACAGTTAGTTCTCCGTTATATTCATCACCAACGTTATTATGACTATAAGCAATTTACAGATATAATTGACAGTAACTTATAATTATTATTAATATATTACTATTATATTATATTATTATAATTAAAAAAACTGTTATAACCTTTGTTGTAGCATCTTAAGCTGACAAAAACTTCTACCAAAAAAAAACAAAAAAATTCCAACTTGTAATAATCCTGTCGGCACAAAATCCTCCCACCCCTGACAAAACACGTGTTCATTTCTTGCAGAAGTTGCTGGCATTCGGCGCACTTTAAACAGGAACCGTGCCACTCCAGATCCGGGTGCACCCTCAAAATGTATTGGTCGTTGATCGTCTGGCCACACCCACTACAGCTGCGGTCTTGATTTTTGATTGGTTGGTGGAAAAGGGGTACGTTCGTTTGACTTTTGTATAATTGGTTATCACAGAAATTTGAAAATTTGAAAATTTAATTCTGGTGAATTTAAACTTTTTTTTTAAATCTATCAAATCGAATAAACTTTTTCAATTAAATCAACTTTTCTAACTTAATTTAATTTAATTAAATTTCAATTTTTAACAAAAATTTATAACAACTACCGAACCTTTTTGGTGATTATCTGAATCCAACATATCTAATTTGTGAGTGGATAGATCCAAATAGATGGGCGATATACGTTCTGATTAAGTTGTATCACTTAGTCCGTAAGATTTTCAAATTTTCAATACTGTATCAACTTCCTTTCATAATGACTCATTTAGCGATGGTCGGATTTGTGTGTAGAATAATATGTCAGATCGATTTAATCAAATTTGCCAGATTGAGTTTTGCTGGTTATTGATGATGATGTTATGAAAGGCCAACAGGTTAATTTTTGTAGAATTTGTACGTATATTCTATATAAATAAATTTTTAACAAGTTAATTTAATTAAATTTCTAATTTTATTATTAAATTTCTAATTTTATTATTTATTTTCACAAATTATGAAAACAACTTGAAAATATCTCGCAAGAAAATAATTTCGATGAACAACATGACACAAAAATTTGTTCGAAGTTCTTGATAATCCGAAAAAATGTTATTCACACACGACATGGAAGATGTACTAGAGGTATTAAAACGTTTGTACTTGTATCTTTTATGTTTGCAATTGTATCTAATGGTACGTAATTGTATCTAATGGTTGTTCGTTTGTGTGTTTGTTTGTTTTTATATATGCTAAGTTGTGTATTTGTATGTCTATGATAGTATTTTTGTGTTTTGTATTCAGTATAAGTTTGTATTTTGAGTCATAGGTTTGTATTTGTATTTGCATTTAATGTTTGTATATCAATTATTTGTTTGTATGTTTGTTTTTTGTATATTTAATTTGTTTTGTATTTATATTATTTGTATACATGTTTATGTCTGCGTTTTACATTTTTAATTTGTAATATACTATCTCCATGTGTTTGTATTATGTTTCAACGAATCTTCAGATAAATTTATACGCAAATAACTGTTCATGCCATGACCAACTGTGTTTTACCACCATTCTACTAAATTAAAAAAAAAAATTTTAAACATTTTTAATAATAAATTATATTTATAAGGTAAGAAGCTTTGAAGATGATTGATGCATTGAAATAGAATGATGGCTTCAAAGGCCTATATATATATACACATACATAACATATACACATACAACATATATAGTATATATAATATTTTGCATACAATATATACACATACATACATACGTTTTGTTTGTATGTTTATGTAACGACTTATAAACATATGAAAATAAAGTGTTTATATGTAAGTGTATGTATAAAACTACATGCAAACAACATGGAATATGATACCTTACACGTGATACAATATCAACATAGCTTGTGTATCTTTTTCCTCAAAGAAAAACTCACCAATATACAAATGATGACGTCAATTAAGTACTAAACGTCGAGAGTTCATTGGCTGTCGAGCTCTAATCTGATTGGTTGGCTCTTTGTTTACATTAGCTCGTCGTCTAATGAGAATCGCTCATTTGGTTTTGACTCCTCCTCTACATTTTTTTCTCTCAGTAACACACACGTGTATATGGAAACTGCGAATGATGAATAGACACACATGTGTTTATGTCTACACACATTGTTTACTTGTATACACACACACGCGTAGGTGTTTTTACATGTGATGTGTAATGAATGTACGTATGCAAACTCGTTTGCACCATCAGAATATTTTTTAACCTCATTCAAATAGTTTTGGAAAATTTATTTTTTTCTTCTTGACGACCTTGCAATTGTCGAATTCGTCTTAAAATTTTGATTTTGGGTGCATGTAGAATTAAAACCACATCATTTCATTGAATGCATGTACATTTTACGTAAATGAAAATTTACAATAATAATAATTTTATCATTATTGCTCATAATAATTTATTATTATAATTAATATTAAAGTTTATAACAAACATTATTATAAGTTTATAATTATGCACAATATGTTCGTTATCGTATGCGTTCTGATATATATCTAATAGGTTTTTTTCATTCAAAATACTAAACAAATGAAGCGATTTTACAATGTACAGTGTTGTATCGCAACAAACTAGGCAACAACATCGTAACATTTGGTGAAGTTTACCCTACTGCAGCCGATTACAAGTTTGTTGAAT
This sequence comes from Helobdella robusta, assembly GCF_000326865.2. Classification (NCBI taxonomy): domain Eukaryota; kingdom Metazoa; phylum Annelida; class Clitellata; order Rhynchobdellida; family Glossiphoniidae; genus Helobdella; species Helobdella robusta. The sequence continues at coordinate 374,901 of NW_008705495.1, read as the reverse complement.
AAAAACATACAGATGTAATGTTGTGGTCAGTGGACGACTTGATGTTGTGGTCAGTGGCACGACTTGATGTTGTGGTCAGTGAAGTCGTAATGTTGTGGTCAGTGAAGTCGTAATGTTGTGGTCAGTGACGTCGTAATGTTGTGGTCAGTGAAGTCGTAATGTTGTGGTCAGTGGCGACTTGATGGTCTGGTCAGTAACGTTGTAAACCTGTGGTCAGTGGCGAGATAATGCTTCATTCCCAACTTCAGTTCAGGAAAACGGATTCATATTTTGTCCATTAAAATCTGCTCACGATGATTCGAATTGTAAATTATCATTAGTTAAATGTTATGATTGTGTTGTTAATCATGGATTCAATGCATTTATGTGTTCTTAAGAAATTCCTTCCAAATCTGCTTGCGATAAACATTTTCAAATGAATCAAACTTTATGAATCAAACTGAATTTATGCATTCATTTATGGATGAATGCATAAATTCATTCACATTCATTCATTCAATTCACATAAATTTTTAATTCATCCAAACTTTGAATTCGTTGGACAGTTCAACATCGTACACAATGTTACGGATTCATTTTGTTGATAAGTTAATAGAACGAACAAGTTGAACAGATGATGGAACGAAGGAACAAGTGAACAAATTAATTAAGAACAAAACATAAACAAACATATGATGAACGAACACATGAACGAACACATGAACGAACAAAGGAAGTAATGAAAAAACGAACAAAAGAACAAACAAATGAATAAACGAACAAATGAACGACTAAATGAATAAACAAAAAAATGTATGTATGAAAAATTAATGAAAAATGAATGAACAAGCGAACGAACGAATGAACGGACGAACGAACGAACGATGGAAAACAAACAGGTTACGGTGGTAGCGAGTGAATGTAAACAAATTGCCAGGAGGGTTGTGTTGTTGTTTGTTACACATGATAAGAACATTTGATTAGTAGACCTATGCTCGTCTGACTTCGTGTTTGTATTTGTATGCTTGCGTACTTATGTTTGTGTCTGAATGTATACTGTTTGTATGTTTGTGTTTGTATACTTGTGTATGCATGTTTGGTTGATTGTATATTTGTGTTTGCATGTTTGTGTTTGTATGTTTGTGCTGGATGATGGTTCTTTTAAGGAGACAAATTTTAATAAAGCTTCAATTGTTCACATTAACCTAACTCATGCTCTAATGGTGCTTATAAAATGTTTATAATTTCTACAATTTCACCCAAAATTTATTCACCTTTTCATTCAATGGTGAAGATGATGACGATGACTTTGAAGAACTGAATAGCCAGAAAAAATAATACTTACTCAGAGATACATTACTCAAATTTGACCTGGCTATGCGTCCAGTGGTAGATCCAGAATTTGGCGATGGGTGTGAGGGAAAGGATTTTACAGTTCTGAAGCTGATGAATTTTTATTCCTGCAAATTCCCGACACAATTTCCGTTTATTCCCATTTATTTCCGTTTCGGTGTTGGATGGTATTCAAAATTCTCAAATTAATTACCATTTTTGGGCTGATTTCCGCTTATTCTATCACGGAATCCTGAATTTTTTTTTGATCCTAGTTTGGCGTGGGAATGCGATCCGGAATTATTCTCCTAGATCCGTCACTGCACTCTTATTCGGCTCATGGTAACGACGGTGCAATGGTGATTGACTATAGAGAAGTAGCAGGAGAAACCAGAAACCTGTCTGCCATCTATGGATGTATTTTTATTTATGAATGAAAATGGAAAAAACTGTTTAATTTTACGTGTTTTTATTAAAAAATTTAGTTTGAACTACATTATAGTAAAATAAAATTAGAAGTAAATTAAAATTTGAAGTATAATTAAATTAAAATTAAATTTACAAATTCTCATCGTGTGCTCTTACTGACTTTTATTCATTATAGTCACCATCATCGTCATCATCGTCGTCATAATTATTATTATTCTTCTTTTTGTTGGTTCTGTTGATATTGTTATTAATTTTTTTAAATTAATTTTCTCACCACCAGGGTTTTATAACCCAGTCACTAACTTACACAGGAAAAATGGAAGATTCTTCAACGCTTTTTATTAAATTCCAAAATTTTTTTCAAAAATTGACTAAAAAATAAATAGACAAATGTTAAAAAAAGTCTTCATCATGCAATTTGAGATCATCTTCATTGAAGTTTTTTGTGAAAAATCGTGATTGCATATACTGCGTGTTGTACGTTAAAATATTTTCAAAACAGTTTCTATCGTGAAAGATAAAATGCATAGTAATTTAACCAAAGTAGATGAAAACCAACATTTACTAGAGCCTAAACACATACCAGTACGATTTCTAAACAACCAAATCGGAAAATTAACAATGTTTCTTAAGTTACTAATAACAAAAATAATTCAAAGTTGAACACATCTACTGCCATCTATGTGCAATTTATGAGAAATATTATTTGTCAGATCTAGTTAGAAATTCAACAGTCTAGGAAAATAATAAAATATTACATAAATGCATTAATTGAAAGTGTAAAGACACACATACAAAATTTAAATATACACAAACAAACACACGCACACACATTCACACATTGAAACAAAACAAGAGCAGGAGTTAAAGAGTTGAATGTACCGCAAAATATTTCATCGCATCCATCGTAGGTTACTCACCTGACCCACTTATTGACCGACATACTGACCCATATAGTGACCCAGATACTGACCAATTAGAATACTGACTCACATCCTGACCTGACCTACTTACACCTGTAAAGTTCAACCCTTCTTTTGCACTCCTGGCACTCCACCCTGCAGCACCAGTGAAACTTGCAGTGGCACTTCTCAACGAGAGTGACCTCACCGACAACAACGTAACCTCGGCCGCAGCACAAAACCTTGCAGCTGTCTGTCGTCGCTGTCTTGTCGTTCGAACAGAGTCTGCCACTCGTGCCCAGCGAACCCCGCGAGAGGTCAAGGTCACAGTAGCTGGGGCTTGCGTGGGTAAAGAGGAGGTCTGTCTCGTTGAAGCTGTGTGGCTGCTGCTGCTGTGGCTGTTGGTGGTTGTTGTGGTGACTTTGATGTCGGCTCTGTTTCGGCGTCAAATTATTAAAGTATTGATCGTTGCGGTAGTTGTGGATGTTGTTGGGATGCTGGTTGAATTGTTGCAGGCGCGTGTTGTCGATGTACCTTTCTTGTTGAATGACTTTTTTAAATTGTTGCGGTTGACGTTGTTTGTTGCGGACGACTGGTGGCTGGTTGACGATCTGGTAGCCGTTGGAGTTGGACTGGTACTTCTTGTTCCGGTTGAAGTTGTTGTAGTTGTTGCTGCTGTAGTTGTTGTCGTAGTAGTAAGATTGACTGTCGAAATTCTTGATGCGGTGGTTTTTCTGCTTGTGATAGAGCATCCTGTCAACCATTTCATCATTCTCGAAGTCGTTCACACCAGCATCATTTTCGCCATCATCGTCAAAGTTGTAGCTGCTGTAATCACGGTTTTCATGCATATCTCTATCATTGTGATTGTTTCCATAAAATCTGTTGATGTTTTTGATGTTGCTGTTGTGTTTGTTGCTGTTGAGTGGTTGGCTGTTGCGTTTGCTGTAGTAAGTCCAATCGTAGTTTCTTTTATTTCGCTGTGGCTGTCGCTTTTGATGTTGTCGTCGTTGTGGTGGCTGACGTTGCGGCTGACGTTTTGGCTGATGTTGTTGTTGTTGTGGTTGTTGTTGCCATACATTCTGCTGTTTTCTGCGCTTTCTTTTGAGTAGGGACTGTTGGTTTTTATGCTGCATGTTGTGTTGCTGTTGTAACTTTTGTGGTTTCGATTTTGCTTTGATTCTCAAATTATTTTGAGTAGAGCTTGGTGAAGAGCCCATGACATCGTTGTCGTTGTTTTTATTATCGTTATTGTTGTTGTTGTTGTTGTTTTTGATGTTGTTGTTGTTGATGTTGTTGTTGCTGCTGCTGCTGTTATGTAAAGAGGCGATATCAGAAACGACAATTGTGGATGAAATTAAATTTGTGGCTAGTGTAGTAGCTACAGTATTCACGCTGTTGGTGTTTGTGTCGTCGGCGTCGTTGTTTAGTATGTTTAGGCCAGTTGAAGTTACATTCTCAACGCCATCAACAACAACACTTGGACGATGGTAATCCTTTGTTGAGGTGGCCCTATCATTTGTTCTTGATTCGTCAACAATGGCCTTTGTGCTGCTCATGTTTATTTGATTGTCGTTGTTGAAATTATTATTGCTCTCTTCGTTGTTGTTGTTGAAGTTTATGATTCTATTGTTGTTATTATTTTTGTTATTTTTTCTTTTTTTATTCTTTCCATCGTCAGCGCCATTTTTCTTCCCTCTCTTCCCGCCACTCACGACGGCGAAATCCATTTGACTTCCGGCTTTCTTCAGTTTGACCATCTTCGAATTATCGTAGTTTATTTTTAATCTTTTGCTGACGTCATCGAAAGGGGGCAGGGTCTTCCAGCAGGTCTTCATCTCGCAGGCCCCTGAAACCCCGTGACATCTGCAGTGCGTCCGCATACTCAACTCAACTGTCTAATAATAACAATAATAATAATAATAATAATAATAATAATAATAATAATAATCATAATAATAACAATAATAATAATAATAATAACTTATCATTATAATTTCCCTCTCTCTTCCTCTCTCTCTCTCTCTCTCTCTCCATTCGTTCTTCTTTCTTTCCTTCTTTACAACACTTTCAACAAACCCATCCACAAACACATCACCCTTCAAAACCAAACCTTGCGTCCGGCATTATTATTATGCAAATTAAGCAGAGCCCTGCTCGGGTGACTCATCCCCACTAGCTCCTCCCTCACGTCAATCAAACTTCTGGCGAATGCCTTCCCGTACGCTACGTTGTCCGAGCACCCTGACCACTCTGCGGTTGTTTAAAAAATGTTGATGAATATTTATGAGGGAACCTTTAAATAGAAAATAAAATTAATAATTTAGTTAAAGGTTAAAAGATTAATCTCTCTCTCTCTCTCTTTTACGCTTGCTTCAGAGGTCTCAACGACAAACACACACAGCGTATATGAATGCGCGTGCAAACCACGCATCATACACATTGCATATGATAGGCGGGGATCTCTGTATATTCAAACCCAGTCACATCAGCAACAAGACCAGGCGCCTTTAACCATTGAGCCATCAGTAGCTTAGTGTCAAATTAAAGTTTCATCATGATAAAAAATGTTATTTAGCACAAAGAGTAAATAATTTATTTGTGAAACAACATTAGCTACATTTTAATAATGTTAATTTCACCCCATTAAGTTCTGCTAATTAATTCATGTATTAATAATTTAATTTATTCATATATTCATGGCCCCACCTTCCTGTCCGGTTAGCGTTCGATCGCAGCCACAGTTTTTGAGCCGACCGCTGCTACAGGCCTTCGTGACTTTGTGAGTGACTCCGGCGGACAAGATGGCGTAGAGGAAGGCAGTTTCGCGGGTGCCTGCATTGGGATGGAGAACAAATCTTTCCAAAAGTAGGATTTATTCCTAATTTAAGATGATTCAAATGGGTATATATGGTAAAAGGTAAGGTTAGATATATATAGAGATTGGTTGAAATGCTTCGTATTCCTTTGGTACAACTCAAATGTTGATCAGAATGTTGTTAGCAATGTAAATTGATAAAATTACAAATTGACAAAATTAATCAACGTTGAATAATCAATCAATCAATCTAAAAATCAATCAATCAATCAAAAATAAATCAAACCTTTTTTGACAAGCGCCGAGAATGGCGACTCAACTTCCGCATTCGCCCCCACAACATCACCAGCCTCTACAACACGTCCGCCACTGTTCACACTTTCCAATCCACCCGAGCAATTCCACCTCTCCCCCTCAAACTCCGCCCTGCAGGCCTGGATACTTTCCACCACACCCTCAAGCACGTAATTCATTAACTCCAGACTCCGCCCACAAATCTGCTGCTGCTCCTTTGTGAATCCCACAAGGAATTGACAGTCCTCTGAAGTTTTCAGGATTTGTTTGGGGGGTAGGTGCAGCTCATTGGGGTTTTGCAGGAGGTAGGTGAAGTGGGGCTGTGCTTGTGGGGAAGAGGAGGTGTTGTTGGGGTTCTGGTGTTTTGATGGATGTGATGCTGATGAGGAGGATGAGGATGAAGATGGTGACGAGAATGATGGCGACGATGGCGATGATGGCCGCACGAGTTTCACGTCCGCCAGAGTTCTGCCATGGAGTGGAAAATATTTTGGGGTGTTTGTGAGTGTATGTGTGTTTGTGTGATTGTTTCTGTGTGTGTGTTTGTTTGTTTGTGTTCGTAATTTAGAAATATCTGTATGCCTCTTTCGACTGGTGTTTGTACGTGAGTCTACAAGTTGCCTGCCTGCCAATATGAACGCTCTTGTTATGACTCAAAAGTTCAAATAAATTGTGAAAATGGTTTTATGTTTAAAACGCCCTGCTTATCAGAGGTAAAATGAGATACATTGTTTGGACGTGTGTGTGTGTGTGTGTGTGTGTGTGTGTGTGTGTGTGTGTGTGTGTGTGTTAATGTGGACCTTACCGTGTTGATTGACCGCAAAATGAATCAGCAGATAACCAAGTAAAATGATACATAGAGTAAAACGTAATGGATGCATGGCTGAATACATGTGTACTAAAAGCATGTTGGTTTGTATGTTTTTGTGTTTGTATGCATGTTTATGTGTTTGTTGTGTTGCTTGCATTCATATGTTTCTATTGGTGTGTATACATGTTTGTTTGTATGTGTGTGTTAAGACGGGTCTTTTGGGCTTATGTGTGTTTTTGTATGTTTGTTTTGTATGTTTGTATATTTGTGTTCATTAGTTTTTATAGATGTGTGTTTATGTTTTTCATATTTGTATACATGTATGTATCTATCTATTGCTATGTTTATGATAGTGTTTGTATGCCTGTGTATGATAGTGTTTATGTGTTTGTATGTATGCATGTCTGTGTTTGTATGCATGCATGTTTGTGTTTGTAGGTATGGGTTGTATATTTTATTTATATAATATATTTTTATCATAAAAATATCAGACCAAAGTTCATTAAATAAACGTCAGATTCTAACTTATTTAACACCACAATTCATCATCACATCCACCTTGTACAAAGAATAATGCATGTACAGTAAGTCATAGCATGAATTAGTGTTACAAACACACACACACACACACACACACACACACGCACGCACACAAACAAAAAAATAGCTAATTCATTTAAAGGTATTTCCAGTAGCCTTATTTTTTTTTCATCTTCACGTTTTAACTTCTCTAAAGTGATTTTAAAGAAGATTTGATGAATGTGGGAGTAGGAAGAAAATGAAGATGACGACGATGAAGATAATGGTGGTAGTTGTGATGGTGATGACGATGATGGTGGTGAAGAAGGTGGTGGTGATGATGATGAGGACGACGACGATGAAGAAGATAAAGACGATGATGAAAGGTTGTCGAGCCGAACGGAAACATTTTAAGAGGCTTGAAATTGATTGTTTGGATGCAGAAAAACAAAAAAAATAAAACTTGTGGGATTTATGTTTAAACACCCACACACACACATTCACACACACTCATACACACACGCAACACTCATGCACATATATCCACACACACACAGACACACACACACACACACACACACACACAGACATACAAACACCTATGTATACGCATAAAAGTAAATTCAAATCTGACGTGCTAACGCAGATATGGACAAACATGTGAACATGCAAACATACAGACAAGCAACTAATTAGAAACTGATAAACTAAGAAAGAGACATACATACAAACAGACAAACATCCAAATAAACATACATACAAACATACAAACAAACATACAAACAAACAAACACTCATACAGACCACAATTTTTCATCAAACATCAATCAGCCGATCAACATTGGCTATCTTGGCAGGTTTTATTATTAACAACCAACAATCCCAATCCTGATACATACATACAAACATACATACATACATACATACATACATACATACATACATACATACATACATACATACAAACATACATACATACATACATACATACATACATACATACATACATACATACATACATACATACATACATACATACATACATACATACATACATACATACATACATACATACATACATACATACATACATACATACATACATACAACTGAATGCCGACATGTGCAATTAACGACAAATCAAAGTGTTAATCCATTTGTTACTTGATGTTTGACGGTTCAGTGTCACTCATCATGTTTTGGTTTTAACATACATACATACATACATACATGTTGTTGATGTTGTTGTTGTGGTTGTTATTGTTGTTGTTGATGTTGTTGTTGATGTTGAATTTGTTGTTGTAGTCATTTTTTTTCAAATTTAAAAATATCACTTCGGACCAATCAAAACATTTCGTTTATTTATAAGAAGGAGATCATCAGTGATGATGATTAATACAATGTTGTCTGGTCTGACCGGGTGATGATGATGACGACGACGATGATGATGATGATGGTGGTGGTGAGGATGAAAATGAAAAAGATGAGAATGATGAAGATGACGACGATGATAACGATGATGACACGTAATCTAAAATGTATCTAAAATGTAAAATGTATCTAAACTTAACTTTGTACAGACACACATGTAAAAAATAAATAAATAAATAAAAATATACAGATAAATTAATAAGCACAGAACAAATAGTTATAAAAACCAGATAAGACTGTTATTAATTTACAACATTTTTTTCAAATTTAAATTCACGAAGATTGATTGGTTATAGCGAAAATATCTTTCTCAACAGCTGTTAAGGTACGTACGAGATATCAAATATTTCATCGCTGCAGAATCTTCAAATACATCATTGTATCTTTAAATATATCATCACTGTATCTTTAAATATATTATCAGTGTATCTTTAAATATAACATCAGTGTATTTATGTGTGTGTGCATGTATGTATGTACAAATGTATGTATGTATGCGTGTGTGTGTGATGTGTTTGAGTGTGTTGTGTGTGTGTGTGTTGTGTGTGTGTGTGTGTGTGTGTACATCCAGAGATGGTTGGATGTTTGTTACTGAACAAACAATTTGCCTCGCTCTGAAATCACCTCCTTTCATACTGAAAAATTGTATAGGCGTGCCAGACAGTTCCCATTATAACACACCACAATTTGAGTTATACCGACGAGCCAAGTAAGTCGCTAAGCCGAGTCTGGGAGTGTTGAGTAATGGGAAGCCTTAAGTTCACACGAGCTCGTCTGTTAACTATTTAAAGTAACATTCCTTTTTCTTCCTACATAACCATACCCAGTAAGAAAGACGCTTGCTCGACTCTATGTTCTCCTATGTTCTTCATACAACTCGATCGTCTTTTACCTGCCAAACCCAAAACCTTCAAAAAGCTGTACAGTGAACAACCAGAAACACCTCTTGCACCGACTTCAACTGCGTACAACAAACACCTCAACCCATGTTGTTCTATCTCACTAACAAGCTCTTCATACTTGGCTGTTTTTAAAGCCTGACTTGCAGCTATATTAGCCTCATACGGTACAGTCAGTTTGACTAAAATAACAGTGACTGCTGCTACCGACTGTACCACAACGTCGGGTCTCGCTCCTGTATCCTTTATGAACGATGGGTTGTCCCTCAGGCCCTCCAAATCTGCCATGATCATCCAATTTTTGCCGTTATCAAAAATACTTCTTTGGCTGTAAACCTCATTTCTAGTGGCTTGATCCAACTCACCGTCTTTTAGGAAACGGATTTGTTTTAGTTTACACGGTGGCCTTGAAGTTGCCTCGTCACAAACATTGGAAATGAGTTTCACTAGTGCTTTCAATACTTTCTTGTGCCTCCACGTATAACCTCCATGACTGAGTGCGTACCTGCAAGAAGCCAATACGTGGGCCACTGCTTCAATTTCTCCACCTGCTTCCATTTCTCCACTTGCTACTTTTCATCAAGCAAGATTTGCTCCTGATTGTACCTGATCATATATGGCTTTTTTTAATAAACGCCAATCTTAATGTATGTATGTGAGTGTATGTGTGTGTATGTATTGATATGTATGTATGTACGTGCATATGTATGTACGTATATGTATGTATGTACGTACGTTTGTATGTATGTATGTGATGGTATTGTAGAGGTATTTTGCATTTTATTTTATCTACATAACTTTCGAACTCCATTACAATGGATGACGTCATGACATGATGTTTACATAGCTTCCTGTTTACATAGAAACGTCAAAACAAAGAAATTAAACTATATCGTACGTCCTTAAACAAATGTTGCTGAAATAATAATGGGTGGGAGTTTTGATGATGATGATGACGACGACGACGACGATGATGATGATATTGGTGGCGATAGTCTTGATAATGTTGACGATGATGATAATGATCTTATCGTGATGATGATGATGATGTTACCGGTGACAATGTGGATTCGCGACGTGTGCGTGCGTGTGTATATATATATATATATATATATATATATATATATATATATATATGTGTGTGTGTGTGTGTGTGTGTATTATTCTGGAAAAAATTATTATTCATTTAGAAAATGCATCCTACCTGTGAAAGAAAAATTCAGAATTCGCCATCTGTCTATCTGACAGCATTTTTTGTATTTTTTATTCCTTTAACTGCGATTTATCATTCTTTCAATCAATCAATCAGCCTAACAATCAATCATTCAATCAACCTAACGATCAATCAATCAATCATTTAATTATTATATTATCAACTCATTGCCAAACATTTGTCATGTTTTTAAACGGTTCAGTGCTAATCAATCAATTTCTTTGAAAGTCAATCAGTCAATCAAATATGACCAATCGATCGATCAATCAATCAATCAAATTAAATTTATTTTAAAAAGTTATTTGAGTAATCTTTCAACCAGCCAACCAACCGACCAACCAGCTAACCAACCAACTAACCAACCAACTAACCAACCAACTAACCATCCAACCAACCAACCAACCAACCAACTAACCAACCAACCAACCAACTAACCAACCAGCCAGCCAAACAACCAACTAACCAACCACACAACTAATTAACCAACAACCTACTAAACAACCGATCAATCAATCAGGCAACTGACAATGCACGTATTTTTTACCAAATTCATTCAATCCATCAATCAATCACCATCAGTCAATATGAAAAAATCAATCATTCAATTTGCCAACAACGGAAGTTTTCTATGTTAACTGCTTCGGATTTCAAATGTATATGTGTACACACACACACGCACAAACACACACACACAAAAACACACACACACAAACATACACAAACACACACACACAAAAACACACACACACAAACAAACACACATTTTCTTTAAAAACATCTACAAGTGTGCGTATATGTGTGTAATTTTTTATCACAAATTGACAAAGGATTTTCATAGAATAGTGATACCAACAGATTTCGTTTTGGAGATTTCTATGGAATAATCTCTGATTGATTGATTGATTGATTGATTGATTGATTGATTGATTGATTGATTGATTGATTGATTGATTGATTGATTGATTGATTGATTGATTGATTGATTGATTGATTGATTGATTGATTGATTGATTGATAAGCTAAAGACGACGAGACATAACGAAATGACAAAAGTAAAAAAATAACGAAATTAAATCATAACATTTAAATAGACTTTTGAACGAAGGGCCGGATGTACGAATGCAATTTCATGTGCACTCGTATACAATTTTGCACACACCACACGCACACAACTGCTCCTGATATCATCAAAAAGTAAATAAAGGGA
>NW_008705495.1:359604-362837 GCF_000326865.2 Helobdella robusta | reverse complement strand
CTATCCTTGGTGGCGTGAAAGTGATGATTGATTGAATGATATATCCAATGACACAATTGATGGATTGAAGGAAAAATAAATGAATGAATGAATGAAAAAGTGAATGAATATTAATTGAAAATTAAAAGAATGAATAAATGAATTAATCAATTCACAACACAAAAAACTTGTATTTTTATTTTTGAACAAAACAACTATTTGTGAAAAAATGAATGAATAAATGAATGAAAAAATGAATGAATGAATGAATAAAAAAATGAATGAACAAATGGTTAACAAGATTAAAAAATTATGAAAAAACTATAGATAAAAAATTATGATGAAAGTGAACAAACTAAATGGGAAGATAGATGTATAACAAGATGAAAGCAGGGTGTAATGTATGTATGTATGTATGTATGTATGTATGTATGTATGTATATATGTATATATGTATGTATGTATGTATGTATGTATGTATGTATGTATGTATGTATGTATATATGTATGTATATGTGTGTGTGTGTTTTTGTGTACGTACGTATGGTTTATTATGAAAACACCTCTCCATGTGATCCAAACAACAACTTAGAAACAGCTTTATCATTATGGTGGGATGATGATGATGGAGACGACGACGATGATGATGATAATAATGATAAAGATGTTGATGGTGGTAATGATGATGACGATGATGATGGTGGTGATGAAGATGATGATGACGATGGTGGTAATGATGATGATAATGACGATTATGATGACATTTATCACCATCCAACGATGTATTGGTGAATGACATGACATTGATGTCAACGATAATAATGATGATGATAATGATGATGATAAGGAGGAGGAGGAGAAGGAGGAGGAGGAGGAGGATGATGATGATGGTGATGATGATGGTGATGATGATGAGAATGATGATGACGACGATGATAAATTAATAATGAAAATGATTAAGATTATGATGATGGCGACGATGATGATAAACAATTTAGTTATGATAATGATTAAGGTTTATGATGATGACGATGTTCTTGAATTCAAATCAAAGGCTCTTTCATTCAACTGCTGATGATCAAAGCAGTAATGGTAGTTTCTATAATGGGAACACCTTTTTTATTCAATGAAATATTATAAAACATACAGAATAATACAATATTCGATATATATACAAATGAAATCCAGAAAAAATACTAATAAAAAAATTATTAAGTATACGATAAAACCCTATTACTCATTATCATTTGACAAGTGCAAATAGGAGGCTTATTTAAAATGGTCATACAATGTTTCTGTCGCAATATATAGCCATATATATATATATATATAATTAAAAAAATAATAAAATTAAAAATAATAATAATAATAACAATAATAATAATAATAATAAACTGACAACGCCAACCTCCACTGCCATCTTTCAGTTTGTATCGGCTGAGAGATAAGGACGATGACGATGATGATGTGGAAAGTTGTAGTTATTGTAGCTGTGGCAGTAGCAGTAGAAGTAGTAGCAGTACCACCAAATGTTTTGTTGCTGTTGTTGTTGATGTTGTTAATGTTGTTGTTGTTGTTTTTGTTGTTGTTGTTGTTGTTGCAAGGCGTGCTACGTTTCTTGGACATCACAAATTTGATGATGATGAACTGCTTTTGTTTAATTTTGCTCTGTTGTTGTAGATTTTGTTAATGTTGTTGTTTTTGTTGTTAAAACACTGTTGATGTTGATGATGTATGTGTGTCTGTTTATCTATGTATGTGTATCTATGTATAAGTGTTGTTATTTATAAGTATATATATGTGTGTGTGTGTGTGTGTGTGTGTGTGTGTGTGTGTGTGTGTGTGTGTGTGTGTGTGTGTGTGTGTGTGTGGGCTTATGTTTGTTGTTGCAGCTGACTGATGATGATGGCCGGTGAGGATGATGATGATGTTGTTGTTGTTGTTGTTGTTGATGACGACGAACCCACCAATGTTGTTGCAAGATGCAAAATAAATTTTAATACAATACACTGCAAAGTAACATTCACGATTGAAAAGATTATAAAAGTGACGACGACGACGATGATGACAACTTTATTTTTATCATTAATATTATTTTTAATTTCATTATTATTAATTATTAAGATTGAAAGTGCAAACCGAAAGCTTTTTAATAGATGCCCAAAAGATCAGGCAGTCATTAAACACTAGTTACTTTCAAAAAAGTATACTCAAACTGAATGTTGATGGTCTACGTAGAATGTGTCAAAAACATGTTGAAATCATCAGCCATGTGATCTCTGTATGTCTTGTATTGGCATCAACTGAATAAACCAAAAGAGAAACAATCGAGTTGCGAGCTACATCCACTGGGTGATAAGTAGATATGTTAGATTAGAGATATGTGTTAAATATCATAAGCATAAACTAATGAATGTAACAAACTATGTCAATGCTAAAATTTCATGGGACACATCAGTTATAATAGATAGATAGATAGAAGCAAGCCAAACAGACCAGATATCATTGTTCAAGATAAAGCCGAAAATTTTATGCCTCTTGATAGATATATCTGTTCTAGACAATTTAAATGTTTTCTAGAAAGTGACGGAAAATACCTGTAAGTACAAACATCTTCAAATTGAGATACAAAGAATGTAGAACTGGAAAGTTAAAATAATTCTTATAGTAGTGGGGTACTAGGAGTAGTCTCAAAAAATCTAGATGAAGTTTTGAAAGGATTTCCAGAAAAACTGGCTCTGGCCGAAATTCAAAAATAACTTATTAGGAACAGCGAGCATTAAAAGAAAAATTCTCGGATGGATCTCTATGAGATCCTGTTGTAACCTGGATTCGTCAATGACTGGCTTTTAAAAAAGCTGTGAAAGTTGGGAACTTGATAATAATAACCAAAGCAACAATAGAATACATCAACATAAAAACAACATTAACAACAACAATAATAATAATAGTAATAATAATAATAAGTGTAGTTGTTGTTATTATAATTATTATTATTATTATTATTATTATTATTATAACTATTAGTAATAATCGTATTGTTTTTAATATGACGTCACTTATAAATAAACTCTTATTTGCGAATCACACAGCGAGTTAATCTGTGAAAACAAATGCCAGGACGAACGGCTTGTCATTCAACACACTGCCGTTTCGTAATAATAATAATAATATTATTATTATTACTTATTAATAATGAAATAATTATTACTAATTATTAATAATAGAATTATTATTATATTTTCATAATTTTT
>NW_008705495.1:350000-355000 GCF_000326865.2 Helobdella robusta | reverse complement strand
ACTGCTGTTACTACTGCAACGACTACTACGACTATCATTACTACTACTACTACTACTACTACTACTACTACTACTACTACTACTACTACTACTACTACTACTACTACTACTACTACTACTACTACTACTACTACTATTACTACTACTACTATTAATAATAATAATAATAATAATAATAATACTTTTATTAATAAAATAATTATTAATACTATCATTTTTTTATGCCCTACAAAAGAAACTTTGTTCTTGTAATTTCCTATTTTTTATTTGTTTTATTTTAGCTGTTGTTATTATTATTATTAATATTTGCAGCATTAGTAGTAGTTGTGGTAGCAAGTAGCAGTAGTCGTAGTAGTAGTAGTAGTAGTAGTAGTGGCAGTAGTAATATCATTATTATCTTATTATACAGTAATTTATTATAATAAAAAAAATTATTCTCAGTTGCTCTTTTCTTAATTATTTTGGCTTCTCATATTTTTTCATTCTTTGTTCTGAGAGTTCCTTCAGAAGCTCGTTATCGCATCTCAACCTCGCCTAATTCCTTCTTTGATGATCGTAAAATCTTTTCTTAAAATGCACCAGACAGGCGAAATCTGCACGAAAAACAAGAAAAACAAGACCGCTGATGGTAGTTTGTTTTGCTGCGTGTGTTCGTATGTGCGCTTTTGTGTAGTTGTGTGTCTGTATGTACGTGTGTGTGTGTTGTTGGGGTGTGTCTAATGATTTCTATATTTGTAAATAGATGCCTTTTATGTATGAATATTTGTTATCGTAAGTGTGTTGTGAGAGGGATGTGTTTATGGGTTCCTATACGATGTGGCGAGGAGTTTGAGTTTGTCTGGTTTACTTTTTGTTTTCGCTAAGTTTGCTTGAAGGGATTTATTAAATGTTTTGCATTGTTAAAACGTGCCTACGAACTGAAATTCGAAATGTATTCATCGAGAGTAAGGGAGTCGAGTTGCTTCAGAATGCCCCAATCATTTTGAAATAAATTACGTTATAAATACCTGTCTAATAATGATTTAGTGAAAATCAATCTTACAACAGGGGTTAATCAGCCAATCAATACGTCTAACCATTCATTCGATCATTCACTCATTCATACATTCATTTGATCATTCATTCATTCAATCATTCACTTCATTTATTCATTCATTCATTAGCGGTTCATCTTTATGATCTGCATTGGAAGACAAACTTCTTACAAGAGAAGCAATAAATTATGTCAAAGGAAAAAAATAAATGATCGAATGAAAGAAAAATGGATTGAACGAAGAAGAAAGAATAAACAAGAGAGGAAGAGACAAAGGAAAAGAGAGAGAGAGAGAAAAATAGAGAGAAAGAGAGAGCCTTAAATATCACAAGATGGTACGCGCAGAAAAAACAACGCCTCAATAATTATGAAAACAACAACAAAAACAACCAACCATTCACCTATCCATCCGTCCATTCATTCATATTCATTCATTTATTCATTCATTCATTCATTCATTCATTCATTCATTCATTCATCCTCTCATCTATCTATCCATTCCTCCGTCTAACCATCTTTCACTTATCCATTCAATCCTCCATCCGTCAGTTTATCGGCAGGCGAGAATCGTTTTTCATTCGCAAATGCATGATATTTTTATTGCAACAAAGAAGAGATTTTTTTTTTCAAAAGAAAATAAAAATATGAAAAAAAACGCATAACACACTTTTTGGAAAAAAATATATTACTTCTTATTTAAAAAAAATAATTATTTTTCTAATACGAATAAAAATTTATAATAAGTAAATGAATGAATCTTTAGTAAAACTCATTATGCGTTATCTCGTAAAAAATATTATTAAAAAAATTAACATAAATTTTTATTACGCTCGTGGCTTTCTCTCTCTCTCTCTCTCTCTCTCCCCTCTCTCTCTGTCTCCCTCTCTCCCTCGCTTTTTTTTCAAGTTTCAACAAATGGCAACATTTTGATGTTCTTTATAATTGTATAATCACAGCACATGGTCTAAATTGCAACATTTTGATGTTCTTGCCATATAAAGGTTCTTTTAAAACAAGGGTGGGCAAACTATAGCTCATAGTGCGGCCCTCACAACAGAAAGTTCGCCCAGCTCTGCTTTAAAAGGTTGTTTATTGGTTCGTTCGTCAATTGGTACGAAATAATTTTATTCTTCAAACATTGACTCCGCGATTCGAAAGAGATTGATTATAAGAAACAACAAGCGACCTTAACAGCCAGCCCAACCCAGACATAAGCCAGGAAACGACGTTGACCTTTAACCCTTCGACCTTTGACATCATGATTTCGGGACCAGATGAATCTAACAAGTTCTTGTTCGGGTCGTATTTTTTGAGATGCATTGAGAGGATGCCAGAATTTCAAGTTTCCATTTTCTGTTTCGTCACGTGGTGGCGTTTGTTACCATCACGTGATAATATTTTCAACTTTTTTTACTATTAAATTGAAGTTTTATTGTTTTCTTGCAACATAAAGTCATTAAAATCATTCAGAAAGATTAAATTTATATGTATAATAAAGGCAGAAGATACCAAGGGGAGGCCTATTTACCAGCATACAACACCTTCTTATGGGTTGAAGCAGGGATATGCAAAGAACCTCAATTTTTTCAACTTTTAATTATTTTCAGTAATGTCTCCCCTTGCTCCAAATCACATAACTAGAATAATAGGACTAATCGATCAATTCGATCTATCGGTCGGGCTATTTGTCGTGCTTGGATTGTTGGCTTACGAAGTTGCATGGATTTTAACGAGCAAGGTATATGAAATATTTACTTGATTTAATATGCTTAAAACATTGTAGTAATTCAGCCAGCCAGTCTGTCAGTCAATCAATCAATCAACCAACCGATCAATCAACCGATCAATCAATCAACTAAATTGAATGAACCAAATAAACAAAAATAAAAACAAAAATAAATAAAAAAAATTTGCAAGGCCTGTTCAAACTCGAACAAACAGTTAACCGTACAGATCTACAAACAATTTCGAGATTTTAGTAAAGAAAGAAAATAACAGTAGTTGCTTTTATTTGAATTCATTCAAAAATAAAAAGTGACGGTTAATTAAAATTTTAAAATGTCAATTTTTTTTTAAATTAGTATTTTAAATAAACAAATATAACAAAATATCGACCGATAAAAATAATTATTCTCCATTATTATTATTATCATACACACTCCTTAGAAGTTCTCGAAGGATAATAAACCACGTAACATGAACATTTAGTAAGAACAGTTCACAACATATCATAATGACTAAATCAACATACTAAACAGAAATAATTTATACATGCATATATACAAAGTAAATCAAGAAATATTCAAAAATTATATAACCAATTTAAAAAAAACTAGAAACCAGTCAACATTTAATGAATAAATAAATAGACATTATTAAAAAGATTGTTCAAAAAGGTACAATTTAAGGCGACGACGAGAATGAAATGTAGTTTTGTTGGTGTGGTGTTGTGAAGCGAAAACAAACACATCACACAAAACTAGTAAGAAGTCGCAAGATTAGTAGTCAGTCACCTACCTATAATTAAATTACTCTCAGGGCCCTAGCTTACTTATAAACATTGACTCAACTCACTTACCTACAAATTTGTATTTCTCGTTTTTGATGTTTCAAGTATTTTATTTAACATATTTTAGCGTTTTTATTTTACTTGAAGCTTTTAAACTAATGTTAAGCCTTAGCCTACCTACAATTGTTTAACTCATCTCAGTCCCTAACTTACCTATGAATTAAATTAAAGTCCGGTTCACGGTAAAGAAAATAAAAAGTTGAAGAGAAACACAACAACAACGACACGGAATGAATGGATGTTGTGTATGTATGTGTTGTATTGATGTGTGTGTGTGTATGTAAATGTGCGGGCGCGCACTCTCCAGAAACTTCACTCACTACCGACGAACCTCCATTGCACCGACCATCATCTGACACGCATCGATGGAATGAATTTGACCAGATACTGAAAAATAAATTGAAAAGAAAATTAATTCACTAAAATAAAAAACAAGCAATTGGAAAAAATAGGCAACTTATCTTTTTGAGATAACACTCAATCTTTGTTCAAATTCGAGTACTTTCAAAGGTGCAATGAGACAAAAACAAATTTACCTTTAACATTATCTTCCATTTGTCATCGGAACGATCATCATGGACCACCATCTGAAACGTGCTGACGCCCACCACAGCCCACCTCTCATCATTCTGTAGGCAAGTTTTTATTAATTAGCGAAGTAGTAAATCAAGAAACAAACGAACAAACGAATAAATGATTAACTGAATGATTGAACGATTGGTTGAATGAATAAATTAACTAATTAATTAATCAACCAATGATTTAATGAATGAATCAATGAATAAATTAATTGAGGAATAAATTGAAAGATGGTGATAAAATGAATGAATGAATGAGAAAAATAAAAAAAAGAAACTAAATCATACTTCAAAAACCGTCGTGGTTGTTAGCTTTGAATTGTCATCGGAACGATCATCATGAGACCTCCATCTGAAACGTGCTGACGCCCACCACAGCCCACCTCTCATCATTCTGTAGACATTTTTTTATTAGCGTATTAGTAAATCAAGAAACAGAGGAACGATCGAATAAATGATTAACTGAATAATTGGTTGAATGAATGAGTGAATGAATGAATGAATTAATAAATCAATGATTCAATTAATGAATAGAATGAATTAACAAATCAATTAATAAAAGAATAATTTAAAAGGTTGAGTGATAAAATGAACGAATGAGAAAAATAAAAAACGAAACTAAACCTTACTTCAAAAATCGTCGTTACTGTACTTTCCATTGCACCGACCACCACCATCTGGTCGGCACACAAAATGCCATCCGAATTTCAGAGTGTCTGTCGAACAGCCAACGAGCTGATTCTTCCTACACCACCATCATCATATGTAAATCATCATGAGACCACCATCTAAAACGTGCTGACGCCCACCACTGCCCACC
>NW_008705495.1:307869-349950 GCF_000326865.2 Helobdella robusta | reverse complement strand
AAGCAAAAAAATTTAAATTATAAAATGAAAATAATGTCAAATAAATAAAATTTTAAAATAATAAAGTAAAATGTAAAAAAAACTTACCGTCGTCCATTCGACAAAGGCAGAATGTTGAATGCGGTCCGGTTCCTACGTTGTCCTCCAAAACTGGTGCCAGTCCTCTTCGAGATTGTTGTTGAAACACAGCCCCGTGTCGATGGAGAAAGATAGAGAAAGAGTAGATTCTCATCAGAAAGCTTAGCGGTGCCTGCATCTCAAATTGCTTAATAAAAATAATCCTATCTACCTATTCAATTACCTTAGCTAATATATATTAAATTATTAATGGTACGATAGTCGAAAGTCCCCCTTCATTCTCCCTCCTTGCACAGAGGTTCACCGACAGCCAGGGCACCGGATAGTAAACCATTGCCGTGCGGGTAGTAGACTATTGCCGTGCGGATAGTAAACCATTTGCCGTCCGGAAGCCGTGCGGGTAGTAGACTATGGCCGTGCCGCATAGTAAATCATTACCGTGCAGATAGTAAACCATTGCCGTCCGGATAGTAAACCATTGCCGGTTCACCACTGGCCACCAAGGCTTACCTCTGACAAGGGACTTCGAAATTCAGAGTCTATCGGCTATCGTACCCTCAACTTACCTATTCACTACAATTAAGCCCTAGCTTACCTAATTTTACAAAACTCAAGAGCCCAATTCATTGGCCTTTCGGCACCCACCCCACCACCTACGTAATGCCTTATACTCGTTTCAACCATACATTTTCATCATTTCAATCATTCACATCAATAAAAAACTTATTTAATGTATGTACTACACTATTATACAGTCTTAACCAAAATGCTAACCGTACTAAATTGAAGTCATCGAACGAACGCCTTCGAAACTTTCTGGTTGGCTGGTTGAATCTGCTATATTGCTTTTCATATAAACATAATCTAATCTAATATAATTTAATTATTTGTATACATGGATTCCAGTTACTTTATATATATATATATATATATATATATATATATATATATATATATATATAGTAAAAATTCATTATAAAAGCAACAGTAATCAGTGCTATATGTCAGCACGCAGCTCAAATTTTTCGGGGAGAATTCAAAATTGTTTGAGACCACACCTTGATTAACATCCAATTCCAAGCCGAGCCAAGCCAAGCTGAGCCAATATGCATAAATTCATTATAAAAAAAACAACAGTAGCCATTACTATATATGTACGCACGCAGTTCAAATTTTTCGGGGAGAATTCAAAATAGTTTAAGACCACACCTTGATTAACATCCAATTCCAAGCCGAGCCAAGCCAAGCTGAGCCAATATGCATAAATTCATTATAAAAAAAACAACAGTAGCCATTACTATATATGTACGCACGCAGTTCAAATTTTTCGGGGAGAATTCAAAATAGTTTAAGACCACACCTTGCTTAACATCCGATTCCAAGCCGAGCCAAGCCAAGCTGAGCCAATATGCATAGATTTATAAGCGCTTTTATATTAAAATTTTGCTCGCTTTTTAAACGAATATCCCAATATAACAAATTCTCCATCCTATTTTAACTTTCTTTGATGCTTTTTAATCAGTCAGGTCACAAAAATCATTAGTAATATCGCAATGAAATCAATTTGAAATTTTTTTTTAATTATTGATAAAATTTTTAAATTGTTGATAAAAATAACTAGTATATATAGTGTAGTAAAACGTTTAAAATTTTCTGAGAGAATTTAAAATAATTTGAGACTACACCATAACACAATTGTACAATTTGAATGTGTAAATACAACATTATAAATGTATTATAACTACATGTCTATTTCTTTATTTAGTTCTGTCTGTGTATATTTTGTCAAATTTATTTGATAGGAATTGAATATAACCCTTATACCGGCTGATTAACTACCATGCAGTAAAATAACTACTGTTGACACCATTTCCTCCAACGATTTCGCAACGAATTGCCCATACCATATAATTAGTATAAACTCTTTCAATCAATGTTTAAATTTAAATAATCAATAATTTAGTTTTTAAGTAAATTTTCATTTTCGTAGCTATACACAAACATGCCTACCTGTTGCATTTAAAAATTGCATTAATAATAAATAGAAATGAGAAAATTTCTGATGCATCTTTTCACAGGTTTATTTTCAAATTAACTTCACACTAAAATAAATGTAACAATATCCCTATACTCATTGAATAGAACTATTTTGTTTTACAATTACATATATTTTATTTTATAGACTATTATAATTTATAATTTTATTATTAAAAGCAATACTTAAGAAATGCACAAGTTTCTGTAACAGTTTATAAAATTTCAGATTTCCTCAAAATGTAAAAATGCAAAACGATTGGATTAAATGCATCAGACAGGAAATAAATGATTTCAAATGGCTTCCATCAAAAAATGCAAGAATATGCAGTGACCATTTCTGTAATAAAGATTATAAGGGTTATGGTGGAGAAAGGAAGGTAATGCTGAAGAAAGCATTCCCATGTTTTCAAGTTAGTTATATTTATGTCATCAGTTGCACAAGGAAGCAATTCACATCATCATTGTACATTGCAACATTCTTATCTATACAAAAAATATAAAATGCATTCACCAATATTCCATGTATTTTATTAAAACTTAGAAAGGGTATAATGACATTGTGAATAATAAACCCTGCTTAGGACTGGGATCATCATCATCATCATACCAATCACCATTACAAGTAGAGTCAATTTTATATTAATGCTTAACAAGTTAACTAAATTGGCATAATCAAGTTTTTATATGAAATACACATCAAGTATTTAATGTAACAAAAAAATTAACAGAAAAATTTTTGGAAAAGTTTAAAAAAATTAGAACATATGACTCTGATCAAAAATCATTCGCGTTGACACTGCATTTGTATGGGCATAAGGAATATGATTATCTTTGGACAAATGGCTTACATCTTCCTCACACTAGGACATTAAGAAAGTAATCTTGTCATATCTGTTCAATAATTTTAATAAGATTGTTTTAAATAACTATTTTCAATGTCATTTTATTAACACTACATTAAAAGGTGGTTACAAAACATTGATGGTATGCCTGGGGTGATTTCTACAAACCTTATTGACTAATGGTGATGGGGATCCTCTGGAACTGTAGGATCATGACATTCAATCTAGTCATGGATTGAGAAATCAATCCTTGATATATTTGATAACAAACATTTATTATAATATAAGAATGAAAAAAAGATGTAGGCAAATTCTTACTTGGAACTATTATTTTTAGCATTTTATGATTTATTTTTTATTTATGACTATCCATTTTCAATGATACCGATATTTTTAATTATTATTATCCAAATTATACTCATGCCTATATAAATTAATTTGATTGTGGCTATTTCTATGCTTAATCATTTTATTTACTTGTCATAGGTATGCACAGCATTTAATAAATTAATGATAATAATTAATAACACAACATTCTAAGTGCATAAAATATAATAAATTAAAAGTACAATTTTTACAAACCTCATTGGTTACGGTGATGGGGATTCTTTAAAACTGAATGATCATGATCTAACAAGTCATGGATTGATGAACCACTGGAATCACACATTATCTTTAATAAATTTAATAACAACATGTACTACAATTTAAGAATGAGGAATATTTTGTAACACATTAAATTAAATAAAAAAAAATTTAGTTTGAATCACTCATAATTAATAAATTTTAATTGAATTGCAAGTTAGCTTGGGGAGTTTGAAGCTTGAATTAAACAA
Organism: Helobdella robusta; assembly: GCF_000326865.2. Lineage (NCBI taxonomy): Eukaryota > Metazoa > Annelida > Clitellata > Rhynchobdellida > Glossiphoniidae > Helobdella > Helobdella robusta. Next base: position 346,157 of record NW_008705495.1, on the reverse strand, counting down.
ATTACAAAATTGTTTATTTTATAAAATTAATTGATAAGTTGTTTAATATATTTATTTAATTTAGTATATTTTTTATTCCCAGACCTAAGCATTGTAAATAAAAATTTTAAAACCAATCAAGCAATAGAATTTAGGATCTTAGGAACAAGTGCTGTTAGTCGTTAACTGTAGTGGTTGGTAGTTTCTAGTAATCTAATCTGTTAATGTTCGTTAGTGTTATCTGTTATTTATTTCAATTAGTAATTAGAATCAGTAGAGTTTAGTTTTAGCTTAATTATTAAAGTTTAGTAATTTAATTACTAATTAGTCGTCGTTTAGTGATGTTACAGTTAATTTTTTTAATGAGTTAAGGAGTTGTTGGTGGTTCACAAAAAATTTTTTTTATTTAAAATGCAAAAGATACCTAACCGTCATACAGCAATGTCTATCCTAAAACAGCATCTAGTACCTTTTAAAACATTTTGAAATTTTAAATAAAAGCAATATTCCGAAATTAGTAAATACACGATCGTAACTTTTGACTTGGGCGATAAAAAATTACCCTCCAATTTCCCTCCGGAAGTAAGCTCCTTGTTGAACCGTCAAAAATGAGCGAAGGCCGTTATATTTATTCTAATTATATGGAAGATACTTCATGAGTGAAAATTTTTCAAATTTCCCAGCACATCCCTTTTCAAAATTCAATTCTATCGTCCCAGATATTTTCTATTATCACTCAGTGGTTCGGCTGCTTGTCTTATTTTTTCAAAGACGATTTAAATTTAAAACGCGAGTTAATTACACATTTAAACTATTTTCACACTAAAACCTCTTTTTTAAATAATTAAATTAAATTAAACTCCACATTAATCAAAATGTCGCAAAGTTCGGCCTCATCCAACTCCAGTAGCAGCAGCAAAAGTCAGTATGAGGTGTTGAGAGAAAGTTTGAGAAAAAAATTGAGCGAGAAGAATTTTCTGACAGATCTTTTGGCCAGGGCGGAACTCTCAACTGGACTCGATCGCGTCAACATTGTTCTCGGTCGCCATTTTTAATTCAATTTTTAAAATTTAAATATTAAATAAATTCAATTGTAGAGCATTGGAACTGTTTTTTCATTTTTGTTTGTAATTCAGATTGTAGCAATTGTGGTTTATGTTTTTAATTTTTAATTAGTTTAACTTTCAATGTTTTTAGTGGCAAATAGGGTGCCTGTTATGAGTATTTTTTTATTTAATAAAATCCAGAAAAAGGACCGTTTATGAAATCTAGCCACTCTTTCACTCTTTCTTTGTTCCTGTGAAAATTTAAACATTTTATAATTTATATTAAAATGATTGGCTCTCCAAGTCAATGACAATTTGTAATGATAAATATATATAAGGAAATTCATAATGACCATGTTAATTATGATAAAGTTCTATTAGGGAGACAGACAGACAGATATAGATAGATAGAGAGATTTTATCTTGATAGATCTATCTATAGATATCTTTAATAGTTTAATATAACTCTCTTGTAAAATGGCTTTTGTGATTTATCTCTATTATTAAATAAATGATATCTCTATAATCTAATGAACGATATCTCTATAGTATAATTAAATAAATGATATGCAGGTCTCGGTATCTTGATTGGTTTGTATCTTATGATTGGATATGGCTCATCATTCCTATGCAATCTGATTGGATTTGCATATCCAGCCTACAAATCGTAATTATTTTTTTTTCTAGATTTCATTCAATCATTCACTCATACTTTATTTGTATGTTTTGTACTTATGTTTATTTGTTTTGCTTATTTATTATATCTATACATTTTATTATACAAGTATCTATATATATGTATATATCTATATGTATATATCTGTCTGTCTATTTATCTATCTTTCTGCCTGTCTGTCTGTCTGTCTATCTATCTATCTATATAATTCCACATAATTCACTATTTATACTTTTATACTGACTTGCTAACTAATTCTTCAGGATCAAAGCGATCGAGTCGAAGGATAAGGACGACGATACGAAATGGCTAATCTACTGGGTAGTTTACAGTCTGTTCCTACTCTGCGAGTACTTTGCCGACCTTCTCCTCTTTTGGATACCACTGTATTGGTTTCTCAAGGTCATTCCTCTATATTTTTTTCTCATGTGATTGTCACTTCATCAACCTTTTTATTTGTAAATCGTCAGTTTAAATTACCATACCCTTACCAATAACCATCACATTAAAAGAACATCGTCTCTTCATTACATCAGTGTAATCACGTTATCAATGTCACTTATTTTATGTATGTAATCATTGCTTTAAACTGTCACACCATTTCTAACACCATCACATCAACATCATTCCTCTGCATCAGTGCGTCTTTCTCATCTACTGCATGCTTCCCGAGCCATACAATGGCTCAATCTTTATTTACTCGAACATCGTCCGCAAGTTCTTCCTGAAACACCGAGCCACAATCGAATCCGGTGTCCAACAGGCCACTGACATTGGCAGGTCACTTGTAGATGAAGGTCAGAGTCGTGAGGGCGTGGTTTACGTGTGGTGGAGTTTTATAATCCTTTTAGTCCTCCATTTAATTGTATTGATTACTAAATCTCTTATTTACCTGCTTAAATATATGAAATGATTAATTATTTTATTAGTTAATTGGTCAATTAGTTAAACACATAGAGGTGACATTGATTATTTTTTTTTTAAAAGTTAAATGTGCTCTGAATTGAAGAGGTTTATGTTTGCGTTTTGTAGTTTATATACGTCCTACCTCGGGGAACCGGGACTCTGGATGCAAAACGAAGATTGATTTGATTGATTTTGTAGTTTATATGTTTAATGTCTATATTTCACTGTTTAACATCATTTAACATTAACGACCAACTACTTGATTTATGAACGATTCATCGCAGGCAAGAAGTTGGCGGAGGATTCATTGAATGATGTTCTCAGAAACAGTCTGAAGAGTGATTAGCCACTGACGGAAGAGAAAGACCAGCTCACCAACTTTAAATGACACAAAAATAACATTAAATCACCTTAAAATGACTTTAGACACTTTTCATCAGGCGTAAATCACTTTGGGTTCGTAAGGTCACTTTTAAATTTAGGATTTATTTGGTAGTTAGTTTGAGTAACCTGGCGAAAAAATATACCTACGTAGTCAATTATTATTACTATTATTGATATTTTTATTGCTATTATTTTTTTTTTACTATGATTATCATTATTATTACGCATTATTCAATTATATACGGCCAAATCACCTTAAAATTGGCTGAGTTAACATAATGAAGCTGCTTCTATACACGTGACATCAATCACATTTACATTACAACATATCGACAGAAATGACCATAAATGCATTACGTTACATTAAAATTACATTAAATGCGCCGAACATGACACGAGAAGACATTAAACACATCATTATACATTACACTGGTTACATCAGGTTAATTCACATCACCAGATTATCGCGATACGCTGTGCTGGTACGTAAGGTTGTCATTAGTAACATTTTCCATTGGTCTTTAGAGTTCCGTGTTGAAATGTTTCACATACGGGCACTTATTAATGTTCATTCCTTCGTTCAGTCGTTCGTTTATTCAATCATTCTTACGTTTGTTTAGTCATTTTTGCATTCATTCCTTCGCTTGTTTGTTCATTCATTCATTCATTTGTTTATTAATTAGTTGGCTAATTCATTCATTCATTTTGTCATTATTATTTATTCATTCGTTTTTTCATTCATATTTGATTCATTCGTTTTTTCATTTACGCTCATTCATTCCTAGTCTCTATCCTGCCCTCGTAATAGATTTCTATCCAGTTAATTTCATTTATTTTTGTTTATTCGTTCATTCTTCCATTCATTTTTCTTCAATAATTCTTTTGTTCATTCATTCATGAATTTTATTAAATCAAGTTTAATTTTTCATGCGTTCATTCATCCATGCATTCGTTAATTCATTCAAATTTTCAGTCAAACATTCCAAATCTCATTTCTTGCCATGATTCTTCAACATCCATCTTAAATTAATGTTGTAATTTTCGCATATGGACAAGTCATAAATGAGTTATTGATAGTCATTCATGCACGCACGCACACACGCACTGACAGATATAATTAGAAAGACAGACAGTTAGATAGATAGATAGATAGATAGATAGATAGAGACAGACAGACAGACAGATAGATAGATAGATAGATAGATAGATAGATAGATAGATAGATAGATAGATAGATAGATAGATAGATAGATAGGTAGGTAGGTAAGTAGGTAGATAGATAGATAGACAGACATAGAGAGATAGATAGACAGACATAGAGAGATAGATAGACAGACATGCATATCTATACCTACACATTTGTGACCATGGATTTATGTATGTTTATTAATTCAGCATCTCAACCCACCGATTATTCAGCTACGTTCTTTTCAATTCGTTGCGTGCGTGTGCGTGTGTGTCTGTATCTATCAATGTGTCTATGTGTGTATCTATTTTTCTTAACATTTGTATGCTAATACCATGTGTTCACTATATTTATTAAATCTTTATCGTTGTCTCTATATTATTTCATTATTATGATACTTTTGTTGTTTATTACTCAGCTATCAAGGTATATGTACAATGGCTGGTGTATTTCACTTTATTTTTGTTTGCTGTCTATAGTACTGTAATCAATCAATCAGTCAATTGCCATACAATCAATTTGTCATCTTGCCATACAATCAATCAGTCAACTTGCCATACAGTCAATCAGCCAACTTGCCATACAGTCAATCAGCCAACTTGTCATACAATCGATCAGCCAGCTTTCCATACAAATACGTCTTTGTTGTTTTTGCTTGAATTTCATACTGATTAAAATATCATTCATCGTTCTTCTTATCATCTATCATGTAGGCTGGCCCAGAAGGAATTTTACGGTTTGGGATAACGGTGAATGAAGTTTTATATCCAATGGAGGTTTTTTAAGTTACGTGATATCTCTAAACCTTTCTTTGGGCCACCCTGTGTTATTATTATTATAGCTGCTTTAATTTTATATAAATAATGGTTTTAAATATTGGTGATATTATTAATTTTATTTACTTTTTGTCTGAATCAATGAAAGTTTATGTGAGTTAATACTTGATTTTAAGAAATTCATAGCCAAAAAAATGAAATGATGGAGATTTAATGTGTTCTTTTATATTATTCCTATATAAATTAACGTGTTTTAAAATAGTAATTTGTTGTTCGTTCATACATTCATTATATTTATGTTGGTGTGGGTGTTATAAATACATACACACACACGTACGCACACCGCACACGTACACACACACACACATTCTTGGTATAGACATTAATAAACAACCAAGTCACTAACTACAAAGGTTTATTCAGTTTAATAAACTATTATTAAATTTTAAAGTATCTTACATTATCTGTGTTGAAGAAGACAAAACTCGAAACAGTCAAATGAAGATATTTGATGCAGTGCTTACAAGCTTCCGATCAAATCAGAAAATTAGGTTTCTGGGGATTTCTCTGCGTTCGAACCTGGTCACCAAACAGCTGTGTTCATGGTTTTTTAATTTGTCCGCAGCTATAAATAAGTTTGTAGACAAAAGTAACAACTGACGGTTGTATTACAAAGTTTATATAGGGTATGCGTTAAACTATTCTAGAAGTGTATGTGTATTAGTTGAAAACTTTGATAAATTCGTTTACAATTGAGATATAGATTTTAAACACGTATAATTTTTTTAGGTTCTTATACAATTAGTACAATATACTTGAAATATTTGAATGCGTCTTAGCTGAATCATAGTTGACAAAATCGTTTGATAATGATAATTGAACAAAAGATATATCACATTTTATAATCTGTTGGAAAAAATACCTACATTTGGTTGATTAGTGTTTAAATTAATTTAGATCGTATTTTGATGAAAATGTCGTAAGTATAAGCATTTTTTAATTGTTATTTATCAAGGTTGAAATAACATAAATATATAAAATATATGATTAATAAAAATTTATCAATTATAATTTATATATATTTTTATAAATTAATATGCAAATATAATAGATGTGGTAATGGTATAAATATATGTATATACATATAATAAAATATTATATAATCATTCATGTAGGAAATATAATATAAGAAATATAATGAAATCATATATTTAACTGAATAAATAATAAAATTGAAATATAATAATAATTATAAAACAATGTTACATTTTGTTTAATACTGTGTCATGAAATGCACGTGGTGAATTGTATTTTTATTACTTAGGTTTGCTTTTAGGCTCTACATTTTATAAATAAATAAATTTACATTGAAAAAAATTTTAAAATAAAATAATTTAATTGTTAAAAGTAATTAAGTTAAATTTATTTAATTATAATTGATATATTTAATTGAGATTTTAATTTTCAATTAGATTCGAACTTGACGATCATAGCTATTTTCGTAAAATGACGGTTGCTTTTTTTTATTTTTTTTTAAATTTATAGTTTTTATTTTTTAATATATATAATTTATATATATATATATATATATATATATGTATATGTATATTATTGTATATATTTTTTAAAATTAGGACTTCAATTCAGTTGTGTAAGTCAAGTTAGGTTACTTTACTTATTGGTAACTTTGTTGATTTACTCTTCTAGAATCTATAATCATAATGATGATCTATTCTTCTATCTATATTATTATTATTTATATGTATGTATAATTATATACCTATAGTATAGTATAGTTGTTTAGTATAGTCCTATAGTTATAGTAATCATAATGTTAATGTTAATTAATTTTAATGTTTATTATAATTTGGTTAATTATTTAAAAAAAATGTATATTTAAAAAAATATAATTTTAACATTTATTTTTATTTATATATAAACCAACAAATCCAACAACCAATCAGCAAACCATTCAATTAATCAACATACCAATCAACCAACTAACCAACCATCCAATCAAAAATCAGACCAAGGGGAAGCAGGCGACTAAAGGACAGAGGCAAATAGTTGAAGAGAACAAGGAAACATTACACTTATACTCAAGGATTGTTTTAAGTACTAATGTATGTTAACAATTAATAATAATTAATAATAAATGTTTATAATGAATATTAACAATCTAGTAGTCAATGAATAATGATTATTGTATCTTTATACAATTAACAATACTAATTTATATGATAATGAGTGAGTGATGATACACTAAAATGATAACATGATTAAAGTAATGTTAATGATTTGATTTGATGTAATTTCATTCTTTACAAATCAATTTTTATCAATTACATATTCAACTTTGCAGCTCATATTTTGACTTATTATTATTATTTTACTATTATTATTGTTATTATTATGTAATATACGATACTAATAAATGTTATTTATAATGGTAATAACTTTCATCACAGGCAGTCTATTTAGTCCTTACATGTTTGTTCTTTTGGAACTCATTCACCATCTTCTATATGGTTGGTTGGTTGGCTGGCTGGATGGTTGGTTGGTTGGTTGGTTGGCTGGTTGGTTGGCTGGTTGGTTGGCTGGTTGGTTGGTTGGCTGGTTTGTTGGTTGGCTAATTGGTTGATTGGTTGCTTTTTCACCATCATCCATCATCATCACTATCAACATTTTTTTCATCATCACTATCAACATCATCTTCATCATCATCATCATCATTTTCCTCACCATTCATCATCATCATTTTTAGTATCATCATCACAATCACCATCACCATCTTTGGTCTGCCGCCCACACAACAAACAGTTCATCTCAGTGCTAGCCTTGGGCATCATGTACGGCTCGTACCGGGGCATGCAGGTCATCTCCAGGCCCACCTACACGCAGGAGGGAGCCATCGCGGATTCCGGGGTGGACCTCAATATGAAGGAGGGCATGGCTGAGTTGGTGTGGGGAGGGTGATTGATTGATTGGCTGGTTGATTGGTTGGCTGGTTGATTGGTTGAATGAGTGAATGAATTAATTAATTGGTTAATCAATTTAGTGATCAACTGAATGGTTGGTTGATTTATTGAGTGGTTGACGAATGGATGAATGAATTTAAAAAACTTTTACTATCTTTTATCACAACAACAGGGAAGGGGGCACTGTCCCTTTTGGCCCCCTCCTAGATCTGCCACTTTAGGCCCTTTGAATTTAACAATAGCATCATAATGTTCTACTATGGCCAACCAGCTCCTTATTATTAATTTTTAATTTAATGAAGAAATTAAAATTTAGTTTCGTTTCGAATGAACGAATGTATGAGTGAAGCGATGAGTGAATGAATGAATGAACGAATGTTAAAATGAAACAATGACTGAACGAACAATTGAATGAATGAATGAATGAACGATCGGTCGATTATTTTCGATTTAAGTTCAGGCAGTTAGGACTATCTACAATTAATCAGACAGCCGCCAACCCATCCAACCAACCAACCAACCAAAACATGAACACCACACAAACAGGCACTTGAAAGACCTCATACTCTTCACTGGTGGGTTGCAACTGGCCTCCCTCATATCAAATTACTTCTGGCTACTGATCTTTGTGGTTCGTTTCGTTTTGTTATCCTTATTTTCCATCCATTCACGCATCTATCCATCACTATATCAATTCATTCATCCATCATGTCATTCATTTGTCTATCTTTCCATTAATCTATCAATTCGTTCATCCATCTTTTCATTCAAGTACCTATCAACCAGTTTATCTTATTGTTTATTCATCTATCCATCCATACATCTATTCATCTATCCATCCATACATCTATCCATCTATCAATTTATTCATCCATCCATCCGTCCATCAGATACCTGGTCGAGCATTCTACCTTCTGTGGGTCAATATTTTGGCGCCCTGGTTCTTCGCTGAGGCTCCGGAAGTTGACGAGAAGAAGGCCAAAAAGATGGAGAGAAAGATGAAGAGGGGCACGAAGTGATGAATGAATGAAATAGAATTATGGATGAATCAAATAGTGTGATGGATAAATTAAATAGGGAGTTGGATGGAGAAATTGGAATTATGAATGGATGAAATAATTTTAAAATGTTTCAATGAAATGGTTGACTGACTGACTGATTGTTGAAATGATCGATAGATGGAATGGACTAATGAATGAATGAATGAATGAATAAACTGAGTTTATTACCAACCATTACTAAAGAACCATGGTTAATTATGTTTACAAATGTGCTGTATGTATCGTGTGAGTTTTGTGTGTATATGTGTGCATGCATGTGTGCATGCATTGTATTTTCAAATAAAGGAATATAATAATATACATATATATAAATAAAACAGTAAACGGAGTTCGTTGTCATTGTCCAATCTTTTAAACTATGAAATCGCAACGATTCATGCGATTCGTGATTTTGAAATTTGCTCACTCAACTGTTTGATCGATGGATTAATTAATTAATTAATTGATTAATGGATTAATTAATTAATTCCATTAAGACGATGTACATTAAAACGGGAGCACAGTTGGTAAAAAAAAAGAAATAAAAAGTGTGTGAAATTGTTCGTCGATAGATACGTGGAAACATTTAAAGAAGAATCTAAAAAAGAAAAATTCGACATATATCAAAAGTTTGTTGAGGAGAATAAAAACAAATATGCTTTGTTAGACGAAAAATTTGAGAAACTTGGGAGCCTGCTTTCACGGAGTCACAACGACACATCGCTGTTGGATGATAATCATCAGTTAGCAATATATTTGGAATCGTTAACAACTGAGCGGCTCTAAAACATAATGATGGAACAGCAGAACTTCTATCTCGCCAACATGAGAAAAGGTCTTCCAAAGAGGCCAAACACGACCGTGTTCGTCCCAAGTCGGGTTTCCAAGAAAGGTGTCGTTGAAAATACTGATTGTCGTTCATTTGCGTCGGAACGACATCAATATATATATATATATCCCTTTATCAGAAATAAATTTGAGTTTGAGGAACGTTATATCTGTGGTGAGGATTTAAAGGAAGGGTCATTTGTGCACCATTTGCATTTTCGCCACGTCTTCCATGTGAAATGATTGGAAACCTGGTTCCAGCAAAAAACGTTATGCCCGTATTGTCCGACTGGGGTTGCAGGTAAAATAGAAATGTTTTACTTTTACGTGCATGAAATCGACGAGAATGAAGATAGTGTGGCCAGGATATGTGTGCTAACACTTCCTGAAGACTGATAATTCCTCTACGTGGAAATAATTATACATTCATCAATTTTATTTTTTGTGATTTCATTCTATTTGCGAAAACATTTAGGTCATTTGGTATTGATCTTAAAAAAATAAAAATTGTAAAATTGATTCAAATCTTTTCCCGAAACCATCGAAAAATAATCGAAATCAACATAAAAAGATTTAAAGGAAGACAGAAACTGTTTCTTTTTAAATCTTTCAACTGGATCACAAATCACGACATTCTAATGCGTTTTTAATGGAGTATTTTATATTACCCTAAGTATAATCGTAGCACCGATTTCTAAAATTTTATTCATATCATTTTTAATTAGTAAATTTGTTTCTTAATTTGTTAACTCTTCACGGTGAATTATTTGAGCGATGGGTCAGATTCTGCAGTAACAAAGGAGAACCAACAATAGCAAATTTAGCGTTATAATTAAAAGAATCATCAAACATACGGATTTCAGTTTACCTTATATTAAGAGTAAATTCACCGACGAAGAATATTTGATATGTTACGAGAATTTTGTAAAAAGAATTTTAGCACAGGTTGATCAGAATATATTGTAATAAAAATCGTAAATTATTCAACCAACATATCGTATAATATTTGGAATAGAGTTTAAATATTGTATGACAAACTAATGTGAATTTTTTACATAAATGATTTAACTCGCTTTTAAAATATAAATTTATTTAAGCTAAATAGCACAAAAAAGCGACTTCAATTCTTCAAACTCAGTAACTCAAAGATTACAAATTTTCTTTGAATGAAATTTCCACGTTTCTTTAGCACCTGTGTTTGGTTGAGAGGTGGATATTTTATGTAACACGTTCCCAAGAATGTGTTTTGGTTTTAATTCACTACAGCCTTACTTAAAATTAAAAACTGAGTTTTTTTTAGATAAAAGCAGTCTAAACAACATTAGAAATTTTTTGTTGCAACTTAAATAACGCTCAATATTATTGAATTTTGAGGTCAGTGTGATAATTTCTTAGAAGGTTATTAAACTATTTTAATATTTAAAGTCTGCACTCAGCGGTAAAATTAGGAAACAATTGTTAAAAAAATATTCAATCGATATTTTTACTAAAATTTATTCATTATGTCTATTAGATAGGGGAATGGAGATTTTCGATAATAATCAGGGACACTTACGTTACAATTGCCTCGACCACTTTATGGAAGTGCTGTATATTTGCAAACCATGTCGGCAGCCCATTTGTCAGTACTGCCATGTTTATCAACACAACACGCACGAAGTAATGTTAGTATCTGATGTAATTGATAAGAACAAAACGTTTTTAGACAATTATGCTCAATTAGCAGAAACGGAAATAAAGAACGTTGATGAGAATATTGAAAGATTGATGCCCTATACAGCAAATGCGAATCGTGCATTTGAAGAGATGCAAGCATATTATTCTCGAGAAATGGAAAAATTTGAGAATGACGAAATTCATAAAAGTTTAACATCACTCCGCAATGACAGAACCAAACTTAAAAATATATATATGGATTGTAAACTTAAGAGACGCAACATGAAGTTTTTGGTAGAGAATGAAGCTAGAGATATGGATATACAGTTGATAGGGAAATTTGAGCGGAATGTACTTCACGTAAATTACCAGCAGATGGAATCAAACTTGGCGTCTTTTCGAAATATTCTACGAAATTCCATTATAATCACAGGTATATATATGTCAACCACAAATTAATTATGAATTTAAATAATGTAGCACAAATTTTTAAATTATATCTGCTTTTTAAGAGTCAAGAATAAGAACTTTTTTGCTTTTTAGGAATGATTGAAAGAGATTTAATAAAAAATACAAATAATTAATTTTCCAAGGTTTAAAAGAAGATTTCGCATCCTTGGTCGACGAGATCTCCTGCGGTTCTCTGGTGACGTGTTTCGCCATCTCCGATCACAAGATTCATATCTGCACCGAGGACAAACTTCTGATTGTAAATGTTTTCAGACCCGATGAAGGTATCGTAGAAAAAACTTACAAAGGACTGGAAAACCTGGCAGACATTTTAGTTTATGGAAATAAATTTTACTTTTACCTCTCTAAAGGCGCTACCGATGTGTTGACCCTGAGATACCCGGAATTTAAAAAAGTTGAAAATATTTCTTGTTTTTCATTGAGCGGTGATACCATAATTGCAGCTCGTCAAATTAATGTTTTAGATCTAGAGACTGAAAGTTTGAAATTAATTCGTATTCAAACTTCAACTTTGGATTTATATCAAAAGAAGTTATATCAAAAGAGGTTGAGTAAATCAAACAAAGGTGAATTTACATTACACAATGATGAGTACATTTTGAGTGTTGTCAAATTTCGGAATGAAAATTACTTGATTGCTACTCAAACTGGCTTGGAAAGATTTTGCAGAATAAAATTATGGGATATATTTATGACATGGGATGCTATTAAAAAGTTAAATGGACAGGATCTGCTAGACTCACAGCATAATCATTCAGCAAGAATGTATGCATACTCCAGAAATATGACATCAACAGCCTTTTTGTCTCTAGATTCATATGACAACATCTATGTAATTAGCAATCATATTGAAGAAAATATTCTTGTAATTGACCCAAAATTTAACTTTTTAGCTAATATAACAACTGAATTTGTTCCGAAAAAGTTACAAATAACAAGAGATAACACGCTGTACGTCAGCTACGTCAATGAACCTCACATTTCCATCTATAAACTCAACTTCTTTAAAAGGTCCGACAACATGGAATCAGATGTTCAAGTAGACCAAACTGAACAAAAAGAAAAAGAAACAGTTAAAGATTGAAAGACTTTCAGATAAATTGACATTTTCCCGTGAATGTAAATAATAATTTTCAAATTTTGTAGCATATTAAACGATAATTTATCGCTGTTTTTAAAAATAACAGTTTGATGTATTTAAAAATAACAGTCAATAATAACCAGCCATATTTAAGTAGTCTTTTGAGAAAAATGACATAAAATGACAATTAAAATATTTTAAAACAAAAATTACTATCAGAAAAATTAATCGGCCCTAAAAAACTTAATTTTCATGTTTGTGTTGTAAAAGAAATAATTTCTACAAAATATTATATAATCAAAAACGAAATAAACCACAAACATATTTGTACTCTCTGCTTACTGTTTACCACATTTTTGCCTTCTTAATAAAAAATTTTTATCAATAATATAACTTAATTTCGTGATATAGATAATTGAATATCTTATAAGCGATTTCAACTAACCTGAATTTACAATATCAAAACTGTCTTACGCATTTCTTATGCACCTGTATTAGGTAAGAAACAGGTTTTCCCATGATAACTCGCTTCTAGATTGTTTCGTTTTTGATTTAATAACAAGTGGAAACTCTGTTTTATAACAAAAACTTGCCTAAACTTCATCAAAACCTTATTCATACAATTTAATTAATACTTATATTGTTAATACATTTTTAAATTTAAGTTTTTAGGTTAGTCTCTAAAATATTTAATCGATAATTTTAAAATTTGTAATCAACACTTGTCGCAAATTTAGTTGTAATATCTTACTAACTAACTAACTAACATCACAAATGAAACAGTTTAAAAATAATTTTTGATTTTAAAATTAATAAAAATTACATTTTTATTATTATCACATTCAAAAATATTTATCACAAAGGGAGACATGTCGGTTGTAAACAAAAATGGGCAGGAATATTATATGTGCGTTGTCCATAATAGCCAAGTGCATTTCATCTGTAAACCATGCCAAAAGCCAATATGCCCATCCTGTCTTGTTTCTAACCACAACACGCACGAAGTTTCGCTAGCATCTCAAAAAGTTCTGAAGAATAAAAACATTTTAGATGAGCTTATATCATCAACACAAGCGGAAATAAAAGTTGTAGATGACAAGATTGAAAGCTTAAATCACTACGTAAAAAACGCGAGAGATATTGTTGAAGAAATTAAAAAATATTTCAACGAAGAAATAGATAAATTTGTAAATGACAAACTCCTTTCAAATTTGACGTCGTACAGCGAGGATAAAGCGAAGCTCCAAAGAGCGCTGACGGATTATCAAACTAAGAAGAATGATTTGAAGTTTTTGACGGAGAATGAAGCTGAGGAAATGGATATAAAGTTGACTGAAGAACTTGACTTAATAATTCATCGCGTCAATCACCCGCAGATGGAATTGAACCTGGCGTCTTTGCGACAAATTTTTCAAAATTCAATTTCAAGTATAGGTATATCTTAAAACCACTTATAATTTTTAGTTAGTTAACAAAAAAAAAAGGTTTATTAAATCTTATGAATAATTTTTTAATAAATTAATGAGCAATTTAATATGCAGCAGGGTGGTGTAATGGTTAGGGCGTCTGGTTCTTTAGTCCTCACTGACTGGGTTCGAATACCACAAGATACCCGCATATAACATGCGATGCCTAAATCGTGCGTGTAGTTACTTCTGAGAAATTTTTAAGAGATGTTTTAAAATACGATATATAATTTTGAAAGGTGTAAAGAAGGATTTCGCATCCTTGGTCGACGAGATCGACTGCGGCTCTGTGGTGACATGTTTTGCCATCTCCGATTACAAACTTCATTTTTGTGTGGGAGAAAATTTTATCATTAGAAATGTTTATGGCCCGGATGAAGATTCCGTAAACAAAACTTACAAAGGACTGGAAAACCTGGCAGACATTTTAGTTCATGGGAATAAATTTTACTTTTACATCACTAAAAACGCCACTGGTGTCTTCTCATTCGGTTCACTGAACGCCACTGAATTCAAAGTAAATTCTATCGATATGTTGAGCCTGAAACACCCGGAATTCAGAAAAATCGAAAATATTTCTTGTTTTTCTTTGAGCGGTGACACTATAATTGCAGCTCGAAACGCAGATATTTTTGAACTGGAGAATAAAAATTTGAATGGAATCAAGATTGAAGGCTCGAACATATTTGGGAACATTTTGCATGTTGTCAAACTCTATGGTGGAAAATACGTGGTTGCTACTCAAGATGGCTTGAACCTATTTTGCAAAGGAAAAAATCAGATATCTGTTAGATGGGAAAATATTAAAATTTTAAATAGACTAGAGCAACAAACATCGCTGTACCAACGTTCATTCAAAACTTCTGGATACTCTGCAAATTCAACAACGGCTTATTTGTCTTTAGATTCATATGACAACATTTACGTAATTAGCAACCGCCTGGAGAAAATTATTTTTGTTTTTGATGGTAATTTAAACTTTTTATCTGAGATAAAAACTAAATTTGTTCCGAAAAAGTTACAAATAACAAAAGATAACAAGCTGTACGTCAGCTACCTCAATGAGCCTCACATTTCCGTCTACAAGCTCAACTTCTTTGAAAGGTCAGACGACACGGAATCAGATGTTCAAGCAGACCAAACTGAACAAACAGAAAAACAATTACAAGAACCTTCAGAAAATTGATAGACGTCCATTTGTTGAATTTTGTTTTTGTATACATTTTCCATTTTTAGCGCAACATACCTTTAACAAATAATTTAAAAATGATATCATTTATTCAAATAAATTATAAATCAAATACAAACAAATAAATGCAACTAAGTGATAAACTAAAACGTAATACTTACAATAGAGAGAACGTCAGAATATTTGTCAAAATTTAAAAAGTTATAAGCAGCTAGCCTTGTTTTTTTATCATTTAAATTCATTCATTCGGTCCGTTCACTTGTTCATTCGTTCATTCATTCATTCACCCATTCATTCATTCAGCACGTAACATGGTAGATGGTACTTCTACCGACTGAGCTAACTCGGTGGCTTTGACGTCATATTTTTTATTATAATTTCTGCAAGGAACCTCAACTATACTCAATGAAATCCGCCTTATGATGACACAATCGCTTCCAGATCAGCGTTTCGAGTCAGGTTACACTGTTCAATAATTGACCATATGTCTTGTCCATCCATTTAATGATTAAACATATAAATAATTCATGTAAATCACATTAAAACATGAATAATATTTTTGAATAATCATGTTCAAACATTTCTGCCTTCGTTGAGCAACTTTGGACTGGTCATCGATCGTTATTTTGTTAATTAGGCGCTTTAATTAATTTATTTCAATGACATTTGTAACGCCGATTAACTTTTGGTAACGAAGCATGTGATTCCGTTCTGGATTTGGTAAATAAAAAAAGCAAAACAATAGAGTTGACAGATTGAAAGAATTTTATCTCAAAGTTTAAAAAATTATTTCGTAAAAAATGAAATTAAAATAAAACTTCGATAGAACAGTTTCAGCAGTTTCGGTGGCTTTTTATTTTTATTTCTCCGTCTTTAAAACAGACAATGTTTCATTGATTGATTTGATTTGAATTTTGATTTTTTTTAATATATAAAATAAATTGTAATAGTTTTAATTAAAATTATAATATAAAAATTATTATTTATTTATTTATAATATTGGATTTATTTTTTTCGGATAGGCAATTTTATAAATAAAACAAAAGACTCAAACAACTCAACAACATCACAAAAAAGGATATGTTTACTTTTATTTGAAAACAGAAAATTAACTGTTAATAATCATTCTGGTTATGTTAAAACTGTTCTGTTGGTTGAATTGAACTACTTACTAAAACTAAAAGTGACTCAATAAACAAACAACAATCAGCAACAAACACACAACAACATAAAATAGATTATTTATTTATTATTAGTCTAGTTTAGTCTAGTCTAGTCTAGCTCTAGTTTTTGTCTCGAGTCCCTTTCAAACGTTGGCACAGGACAGCAGACAACGACCAATCAAAATGCAGAAAGAGAAACTGAAGATATCCGAGTACTTCAAGGCAGCTCTTAAAGTCTTTCATGCAGAAAATTATGACTTTGACATTCCTATTGAAAAGTATTAATTTTCTTCATCTCATTCTCTCTCTGTCTCTCTATCTCCTCTCTCTCTCTCTCTCAATAACAGTATCTTTTTTCTTTTTCTTCTACCTCTTTTCCCCTTTTTCTTTTTCTTCTTTTTTCTCTATAATATATAATTATAATAAATTATAATATTGTCGTATTTATTTTAATATTACAATTAATGGCATGTAATACTTAATTCAATTGATAAATTGATTTTAACATTTAATTTTAGTAATATGTAAGAGAATAAATGATTTTATACTAAAATATCTCAGTAAAGAATCTTCAAATGCTTTGTGCTGGTGTATTGAAGCTATCTTTCTACATAAGATGAAAAACTCGAGCAGTAATATCACTAACAGTCAGGTTGGTTGGTTGGTTAGTTGGTTGGTTGGTTGGTTGGTTGGTTGGCTGGTTGGTTGGTTGGTTTGTCAGCTTGTTGGTTTGTTGGGTTATTTAGTTGTTGGTTGTTTGGTTAGTTGGTTGGTTGGTTTGTCAGCTTGTTGGTTTGTTGGGTTATTTGGTTGTTTGGTTAGTTGGTTGGTTTGTTGAATGGTTGGTTGGTTTGTTGGTTGGCTGGTATATTGGTTGGCTTGTTTGTTGGCTGGCTGGTATGTTGGTTGATATGTTTGAGGTTCTTTTCATAGGTGAGCTGGTTGAATGCTTGTTAATTTGAATTATCTATAACAACACTTATAATTAAAAATAACCAATTTAAAAGTTAATTTAAATTGTTATTATTACCGATGAACATTTAGAGTTTTTGGAGTCTTTTGAAGTCGTACTTGCACAAGTCCTCCATCGATCAGATCAAAGGCTTCAAACAGATCACCAGTGACATTGGAAGATGTAGAGTGAGTTAATCATGATGATGATAATGGTGATGGTGATGATGATGGCGATGAAGAAGAAGAAGAGGATGATGATAATGATGACGATGATAATGAAGATGATGAAAATGGATTGTTTAATATTATTATTTTATTTTCAAATGCTTTTCACTTGGAAACTATTTTGTTCTCAAATTAATATAACCATTACATTTCTACATTTTTGAAGAATTTTTAATTTCCCTGTAGACTTCACCACCTAATTAACATAATTTCAATCTGACCATCTAATTAACATAATTACAATCTGACCACCTGATTAACATAATTACAACCTGATCACTTGATTAACATGATTACAACCTGATCACCTAATTAACATAAAATAGGCGTGGCTTCGCATGTCACTGAATGAGATGAGCCTGGAGGGCTACATGCACTCCATCCTGTCTGACACTTCCAATTTGAATAAACATTACTCCTCTACTGCGTTCATACTGGACAAGGAAGCCACTGCATTCATGATGCACTCTATCACCAGTAGGCTGTTTTTAAGAATTAATTAATTAACATATTAACGAACTAGCGTGTTATTGAATTAGCATATTATTGCATATGTTTGCATATGTTAGCAGTTACCAAATTGGGTTTCGAAGTTTTGTCATGCACTGCATTCGAATCAGGTCATTGCGCGATTGGTCATTAAAAAGGCGACCTAAAACTGCCGATGACCAATCAGCTGACCGGTCATCAAGCTCTTAACGTGCGAATAATTAGTGATCTACTGTTAATGTAGTTGAATAATTACTGATTATTTGTTCATTAAAATCTCTTAATGTAAATTTCGAACTTTGATGGTTTGAACTCATGTAATCAGCATGTTGACGCACACACACAAAACCTTTATCTCACGGACATACAAACACACAGTTGTATACACAGACAGCACACACACACTCATATACAACTTTAATCATTAACCATGCAAGCATACACACACACATACATGAACGCACACACTCACGCAAACGCACACTCGCGTGCACCTAGGTCTTTCAAAGTACCATTTCAATCTGTCTTGCAACTCAACTGTTCTTAACAAGTGGAACCTACCACCACTGCAACTTGCGTCTCTCACTACATCTGCCAGCCTCAAGTGGCCCGAACCTAAGAGAGGTTAGGATGATGATGATGATTATGGTGATGGTGATGATGATGATGATGATGATGGTGATGATGGTTATTTATAAGAGTAGTGATGATGATGATGGTAATGATGATAAGAGTAGTGATGATAGTGATATTCACGGAAATGTAAGCTATAGTAAAAAAAATCATTCATGCAATTATTTGTAGTTCGCTAATTAATGTATCAATTAAAAACTCAAACAATCCGTCAGTCAATCAATCATCCAATTAACCAACCAACTAATCATCCAATCAACCAACCAACCAACAATCATCCAATCAACCAGCCATCCAACCGATCAATCAATCATCCAATCAACCAACCAACAATCATTCAATCAACCAACCAACTAATCATCCAATCAACCAACCAACTAATCATCCAATCAACCAACCAACCAACAATCATCCAATCAACCAGCCATCCAACCGATCAATCAATCATGCAATCAATCAGCCAATCAATCAACCAACCAACCAACCAATCAACAACGACCCCACAGACTCAGGGCACAGACAGATCATATCACCCTGCTCGCTCAGCCTCTCGTCATGGGGCTCAAAGTTCTCCACACCGAATCGACCAGAAAGTCAGAAGATGTCTAGGCAGAACTCAGTTGTCTTCGAGCCTCTACCGGAAGAAGAAGCACCAACTGCAACCACTACTACCGCTGCTACTACTGCAGCTATTGTTGCTACTACTACTGCTTCTGCTATAAATAATGATGCTACTGCTACTGATAATATCGTTATTCCAAGGGGTAGTGTAGCAGTGGGTAGTGGTAGAAGCAACGGTGGTGGTGGTGGTGGTGGGGGTGTTAGTAAGTTAGGGAAGGTAAGTGATGTTGATACTGCAATGTTTGGTGCTGCCCGCTCATCGGTTGGTTCTGTTGACAGGGCTGGCCGTGTTTACCCTACAGAGAATGCTAACTTCTCTAGTACTTCTAATACTTCTTTTACTAAACTTGATGCTACTACTTCTGCTGCTGTCACCACTACTACTACTAAATCTAGTACTGCTACTGCCGCTACGACTACTACTACTAAATCTAGTACTGCTACTACTGCAGCTGCTGTGAATTTTGTCACTAAGGGGTTTAGAAACCCGGACAAAATGGACACGCTCTCTGACAAGATTGTCGCCAGCAGACTCCTCAACGGTGGCAGGCGGTCTGCAACTTCGTCCAGCCTCACGTCTCTCAAGAATAAAAACAACAACCCTTTCATCGACGATGACGACGACGATGATGACGTCACCAGATATTGTCGCGATGGGGATAAACATTTCGCCGATAGTATTACTACTTCTAATCATAGTAAGGTAGCTTCTTCTGACTGCAAAGCGGATAATCCTATTTTTACCTCTACTAAAGATAGCCGAACTGAAATCAACAATCCTTTTGTTGGTACTGCTACTACTAGCGAGAATAATGCTGTTGGTAATTCAGTGGCAAGTAGAAATGCTTCTGATGCTTCTGGTAGTGTAGCCGCTGCTACAAATGCTTCTGACGCCAGCGGTACCCCAATTATCGATCCAGCCATTTCAAATCCTAATATTCTGTACGCCCTGTCACTGAGTAGAGGGGAGATGGATGAGATTGTGTGTCCTGGACACGACGATGCGTCTGTGGTGAGTGGCTGTCGGAGTGGCTGTCGACGTAGCGTTTGTTGTGATTTTGGTGGGATCGACCTTCAGTTGCATAATCATTTTGTAATGATAATCAGTTGCATAAATATTATTTCATGATCATAATCAATTGCATGTTTATTCCAATTTCTACCATCTGCACCACTCTCTTTTCGTAAAATTGTTATTCTTCTCTTATTTTCAAACGTCACTCATCTTCATCGTAATGCTCACGGTCATTTGAATTTCTCTACATCCTGTCATTCTCATCATTATCTTCGTCGCCATCCATCTCAGAGCCAGACATCCAGTCCGGACTTCCGGGACGCCAGACAGGACTTCTACCAAACAGTTTACGGATTGGCCGGCGCCGACACTTCGTCATCCTCTTCCTCCTCCTCCTATTCCAACGACAACGGTTCTGGAGGCTTCGCTGGAGGTAGCACAAGGAGAAAAATAATCCCCGACTACAAAAACCTCCTGAAGGATTCCATCTCGGAGGTGGACCCCAACCAAGAAGAGGCCGCCGGTGGCGTCGCTTGTGGTAGCAGCGTGCCTAGGGCAGCGAGAACCGGCACCGCTAAAACCGTTAAAGATGACGTCATCGGTAATGTCGGTGAAAATGTTACCGATATTTATAAAGATGCGATTAACGGTAATAAAAACGACGAGTGTGTTATTGGTGGTGGTGGGGGTAAAGGGGTTGTTCCAAATGGGGTGAATAAGCGGACTGGTGGTTTGTTGGTGGGTAATAGGAAGTCAAGCGGAAATGTGAAGATGCTTGGACAGTCACCTATCCAGCCCGTCTCTACCATGCTGAGTTTGTTGTCTGGTAGGAATCTGGATCACGTGGACAACAGTAGTGGTAGCGGTGGTGGTGGTGGCGCCGGTGGCTTCATCAGCAGTAAGATTGTGCCTGATTCGAGAAGTGGTTAGTGGCTGTGGTTGTTTGTTGTGGTATGTGGCTGCTGGGGTGTCTGTGTCTCATCAACATTCATAATTTTGCCAAATTATCTTCATCAATATTCATAATTTTACATAATTATCCTCATTAATATTCATAATTTTACATAATTATCCTCATCAACATCCATAATTTTACATAATTATTTATAACCACATTTAATAATTATTCCACAATAAATAATAATAATAAATTATAAATAATCATAATAATAATAATAACCTTTCCTCTTACAGATGACATGAGGTTCAAATACATTATAAAGAACAACCTCGACAATCTGCCCTTGAACTTTGACCAGCAGCAGCTGCAACAAGAGTTGATGGTCGCCAGCAACAAAGGAGTGAATTTGTTGGAGGAAGCTGAGCACAAAGAAGAGCAACCGGAAGGTGATGTTGTTGTTGTTGGTGCCGCTGTTGCTGTTGTTGTTGTTGGTGCTGCTGCTGTTGTTGTTGTTGGTGTTGCTGCTGTTGTTGGTACTATTGTTGTTGTTGCTGTTGGTGGTGTTTTTTGTGGTATAATAGTTAGAGGCGCCTGGTTCAGCGCTGCCTTACTTAGTGACCGAGTTCGAATGCAAAGAGATCCCAATCTATCATCCATAATCAGTAGGTGTGATGAGTTGGCTCTTGCTGGTGCGCGCGGCGTGCGTGCGTGTGTGTGCGTGCGTGTGTGTGCGTGTGCGTGTGTGTGTGTGTGTGGGTGTATGAGAAATAATGCCACACTGTTGCTACTTTAACATCATCGCCACAACACAACTATCGATTTAGAATCCTTTGACCAGTTGCTGAAAAACTACAACGGCCAGACGGACGTCAATCACATCCTGCCCCCCGAAACTGTTGATGACATAATTGGGAAACTTGTCGCAAGAACAGCCCAATTGAAGGTAGGTGTGTTTGTGTGTGTTTGTGTGTGTGTGTGTGTGTGTGTTTACTTGTTTGTGTGTTTATGTAGGTACGCAAGTATGGGTGTTTGTGTATGTGTGTGTGTATGTGTGTATGTGTGTGTGTGTTTACTTGTTTGTGTATTTATGAAGATATGCAAGTATGTGTGTTTGTGTATGTGTGTGTGTGTTTACTTGTTTGTGTGTTTATGAAGGCATGCAAGTATGTGTGTGTGTGTTTACTTGTTTGTGTATTTATGAAGATATGCAAGTATGTGTGTGTGTATCTTTACTGGTTTGATAAGTAAACCAATTGTGAATTGTGTGTTTGTGTGTGTTTGTATGTTTGTATGTATGTCTGTATTTTGAATTTCTCTATAATTTATTGCCTCACATTCATCTATCAACACGAATTTTCAGAGAAATTAATAATGACCATGGATTAGAAAGTGTCATATAAACTTTTGCATGTTATAAGCGTTGAAGGATGACTTTTTTTTGGGTAAATGCTGTGGGGTAAACTCCACGAAGGGTGATTCATTTCTCTATACTATGTAATTCTCACAGCAGAAAGAAGCTAGCGAGTCAGATAGTGCCAATCCGGGAGTTTCAGAAGAGGTAGTTTAGTCGCTATTTCGATGGACATTGGTGACGTCACCGGTGACGTCACAATGTTCTAATCATTTTTTAGAGAATGATGGAAATAAAGAACGTCATCGTCGTAATCAGCATCATCATCATCGTCATCATTATCGTCATCATCATCATTATAGTCATCATCATCATCATTATCGTCGTCATCATCATCATCATCGTCGTCATCATCATCATCATCGTCGTCGTCGTAATTATCATCAGCATTATTACCATCATCATAATCATCATCACCAGGAGGAATACACGCTGATAAGGAACGAGAGAGGTCTTGCCTCACAGAAGTATCAATGCAAGATGTGTTACGCACCTATTGGTGTCTGTTAGTGTTGTTATTGTTGTTGGTGTTGTCATTGTTGTTGTTGTTGACAATGTTGTGGTGGTGGTAGTGTTATTATGTTGTTTTTGATGATGCTGTTATGTTGACGCTGTTGTTGTTGAATGTTGTTGTTGAATGTTGTTGTTGAATGTTGCTGTTGATGTTGTTGTTGAATGTTGCTGTTGTTGTTGTCGTCGTTGTTGATGCTGCTGTTGAATGTTGCTGTTGATGTTGTTGTTGAATGTTGCTCTTGATGTTGTTGCTGAATGTAGTTGTTGTTATTGAATGTGGTTGTTGTTGAATGTCGCCACACGCACCACCACCACCGCAACCTACTTGCAGTCTTCGGTAAGGAGCGCTCCTGCTCATTCGACGGCTGCTACTACTGCACCGAGTGTCTCCAGCAGAGTGAGGCCTACATTCCCAGAAAGATTGTTTACAATTGGGATTTCAGGCATTATAAAGGCTGGTCTTCTGTCTGTCTGTTAATCATTCATTCACTCATTCATTCACTCATTCATTCACTCATTCATTCACTCATTCATTCACTCATTCATTCACTCATTCATTCACTCATTCATTTATTCATTCATTCATTCACTCATTCATTCACTCATTCATTCACTCATTCATTCACTCATTCATTCACTCATTCATTCACTCATTCATTCACTCATTCATTCACTCATTCATTCACTCATTCATTCACTCATTCATTCACTCATTCGTTTTTTCATTTATTCAATTATTCATCCATTCATTATTTCATTCGGCTTGTCATTCACTCACTCCCTCACACTTTTATTCATTCACAAATGTTTTGATCAATTAAAAATGTTCAATTGCGGTTTAAAGTTAGTTGGTTGGTGGCTCAACGGTTTGGATCGTTAAGTTGTCTGTTTATCATGTCGTAGTAAGCTGGTTCGAGCGCTTATGATTCCTTGCTCTTATCCTGTTGAAGAATCTTCTTTCGTTTGCTGGTATTAAGCGGTGGGATGGGAGCGCGGTGGTTGGAACGGTTGGTCTTACACTGCAGTGACCGTGTTCGAATGCAAGTGAATCCCCGAATCCCCGCTTAGTTGATACCAGACCTCTGTATATTGTTAATTATTGTTATTGTCATTTAATTATTGTAATTTATGCATTACGATGTTTTCTATTTATAGTGTCCAATAAAAATTATGAATACCTAATGAGCAAGAAGGACACGCCCCTCATTAATATTCAGAACCTCAACCCCAGCCTCTATGATCACGTGCCTGCATTAGACGATTGCAAAGTTAGTTGAGTGACTGATTTACTCTTGATTGATGGATGGATTGGTTGGTTGATCTCAAACTGACATTTATACACACACACACCACACACACACACACACGCACACACACACACACACACGTACAGATAGCCCGCACCAAACTTCGTTCTTTGAAGACTTACCTTCAGACATGCAGATCTGAACTTTTGAAAGAACTTCACAGACTTCTGAACGGCCATGAACACCTCTACCAACATGTTCACCAGTATTCAATTGAGGTTGGTTGAATGAATGGATGAATGAATCCAATCAATCATCCAATTAATCATTCAATTTATTAATCAATCATTCAATCATCCAATTAATCAATCAACTAATCAACCAACCAACCAACCAACAAATCAATCAAGGACCTGGTCTCAGTTCCTTCTGGTTCCCTGCTAAAAACCCTGAACAAGAGCATAACCTTTGCGGTGGACCACGTAAGGTCGTGCCCCCTGTGCAGTCAGAAGGGCTTCTACTGCGAGATCTGTCGGGCCGATAAGATCATCTACCCCTTTGAAGTTGACAATACAGTTAGGGTTGGTAGTTGCATGTGTGTTTGTGTGCGCCTGTGTTTGTGTGTTTATGTGTGTGTGTGTTTATGTATACGCCTGTGTTTGTGTTTGTGTGTTTATGTGGGTGTGTGTTTGTGTGTACGCCTGTGGTGTGTGTGTGTCTGTTTATGTGTGTGTGTTTATGTGTGTACGTGTATGTGTGTGTATGTTTATATATATATGTGTTTTAAATTAAAAGTCACAAATTATTTATTATTATAATTAATATTAACTATTATTATAATTAATATTAATTATTTTTATAATTGAAATAATTACTGTTTCAGTGTCCTAGCTGCAAAGCCCTCTACCACGCCTCCTGCAAAACGCCTCAAGTTTCCTGTCCGAAATGTCTGCGATTGGCTACGAGGAACCGCCTGACTCCTCCCACTGACAGCCCTCTGGCCAATCAGCTGTCTCGATCAAGTGCGGGTGACATGCAAGGAAGCATAAATTTCACTTTTAATGCCGCTAGTCAAGATAAACAGATCAGGGTCTGATGGTGAGGATGATGATGATAAAGGAGAAGAAGATGGTGGTGAAGTAGAAGATGATGATGATGGTAATGATGAAGGAGAAGATGATGAGGAAGGAAAAGAAGAAGATGAGGATGATGATGATAGTGAAGGAGAAGATGATGATGATGGTGATGATGAAGAAGAAGATGATGATGACGACGTCGCTGATGATGATGACGACGATGATGATGTTGATAAACCTGACGATGATGGTGTTGTTAAACCTGATGATGATGACGACGATGGTGATAGTATTCACATTGTTGAAATCATACTCCGCTAACTTACGAATCTATGCTACTACTGCTACTGATTAAATTGATGATTACAACCATGATGTTGATGATGAAATTATATAATTGTGATAATGACACTTTATATATATATATATATATATATATATATATATATATATATATATATATATATATATATATATATATATATGGAAAGAGAGAGAGAGAGAGAGAGAAAAATGCAGACTGTCAGAAATGCAATTATTGCTGTGATTTCATTTATATATGTATTAATATATATATTTGTGTTTGTGTGTGTATGTGTGTGTGTGTGTGTGTGTGTGTGTGTGTGTGTGTGTGTGTGTGTGTGTGTACATATATATCTGTACTGTACATATGTATATATTGATATTTCTGTTCTGTATGAACACTTTTATTACGCAACGGACATAATAATTGAATTGCGCGCCAATCAAAGATTCTTATTATTAAATTTTATTTTCATTTCCATTAACTTCATCAATACATTTGTTTGTCTCTTGTTTCTTTTTTAACTTAGTAGTCATAATTAAGTGTTAATTTATATTATTATTATAGTTATTATTTCTTTTATTATTATTATAGTTATTATTTCTTTTATTATTATTATAGTTATTATTTCTTTTATTATTATTATAGTTTTTGTTGTTGTATTCGGGTGATTCGGTGGCCTGACGGTCTAAAGTGCCGGGTTATTGAAGTTGCAGTTACCAGGTTCGAACGCAGAGAAGATTCCCGCCTGTCATGTGCAATGTTTCTCTCTTCCGCGCGGCCACGAGCCTATTCATGTCTGTGAGTGGGTCGTTTGAACTTTTCATCAGAGATTGACCTTTGACATTTGACTTTTATCATTATTATTATTGTTATCATCATTTATTTATTATTATTATAATTTATTATTATTATTTATTATTATTATTTATTATTATTATAATTTATTATTATTATTTATTATTATTATTTATATCATGATTATTTGATGATGCTCATCGAACAAACATTAGTTAACCATGCCTGCATTAAAAATACTACCACGTACTTCACACGCACGCACGCACACATATACGCACACAAACTCAGACATATATACACACATTAGTTAACGAGATGTTTCGATTGTGTGTTTGTGTGTGGTATGTGTTTGTATGTTGCTTGTATGTGTGTGTGTATGCGTTTTTTTGTGTGTGTGTGTTGTGTGTGTGGTGTGTGTGTGTATCTGTATTTGACATTTGTGTAATTGGTATGTTGTTTTGTGTGTGTGTATTTTTTGTATGATATTTGTATGTGTGTAATTTGTGTATATGTATGTAATTAGTCATCTAATCATTTGTACATTTATGCCATATTTGAATGTAGTTATTTATTTAGGAAAGTATTTTGTAAAGTAATGCGTCCGCGCGCGTGTGTGTGTGTGTGCGTGTGTGTTTGCATGTATGTGTGTATATGTGTGCGTGTGTGTTTGCATGTATGTGTGTGTGTGTGTGTTTGTGTGTTTTCTTTATATCAGACGGAGATTTACAATACTATGCAGTCAGTCAGTCGATCAGTCATAAAGCAAATTAATAAAGCGATGTTAGGGATGATGATTAAAAAGTGATGACTATGTTGAGAAGAAGCTTAGTGATAAAAGTAGATAGATAAAAGTAGTTAGATATGTAAAATTAGTGGATGGATCGATAGATAGATAGATAGGTAGGTAGGTAGGTAGGTAGATAGATAGGTAGGTAGGTAGATAGATAGATAGATAGATAGATAGATAGATAGATAGATAGATAGATAGATAGATAGATAGATAGATAGATAGATAGATAGATAGATAGATAGATAGATAGATAGATAGATAGATAGATAGATAGATAGAGAGAGAGAGAGACATTTTACAAATATTTTTTCAACATACATACATTCTTACATACACATACACGCTAAACACACATATATTCATACATATATATCAGATGTATATAGACACAGTTATTGTTTATTACATGAGATTGCATTACACAACTTTGATCTTACTCTTTTTATTATAATGTTTTCTTAGATTTTTTTTATAAAATTTTGTCATTATAATGTTTTCTTAAATTTTTTAATAAAATTTATTCAATTTACATATTTACTATTAGATTATTGTCTGTCTGAAACCCAGACTACCATGTGACACGCCTGCATATAATGTTGTGACTTCCATGTACTGTACACACATAATGCGTCGTGTGGTGTTGAAAGTAAAGTCAGTTCTAGTTCTCGATATTATTATGGTTATTTTTAATAAATCCCTGCGTGTGTGTGTGCGTGTGTGTGTGTGTGCCTGTGTGTGTGGATGATTGTGTTAATATTAGCCTATATGTTTTTATTATCATCAGTATGGCATTGTATGTAATATCTTTTTGTCAATAATCACCATCAAATCAATCTTCTTCGAACTCCAACCAAGACTCAAATATCATTCACACACACACACACACACACACACACACACACACACACACACACACACACACACACACTTATTTAATTATTATTTTTAGACTTTTTCCTATATTATTTCATCCTAATTAAAATTATTATGAACCTATATATATATGTATGTATATATGTGTATATATATATATATATATATATATATATATATATATATATATATATATATATATACACTTTTGAAAAACAATTTAATTAGCACCGATATAAATATTCTAATGATGATATATGTTCATAAAACACATTTATTTATTTATTTGTTTGTTTATATCTGTGCCTTACCATAACACTAATATTTAAACATTAATTATGTTAATTTATTATACATGCTGATTGAATAAATTATTTATAATATATTTCATTATAAAGATCAGCTATTATAACGGGTTAGTGTGTGTGTGATGAGTTGAGTTTCTAATGTTACGCGAAGATTTGTATTTAGGCTAAAGTCCTCAGAGATCCTATTCTCATTAAAACTAGAATAAAGTTAATTCGAATGCTGTGATACTTAATTTGAAAGCAAATGTGAAGTATGAATAGATTTTTCCGAAGAAGGATTGGGTAAAATCTATTTCTGTGTATGAATGATATTGTATTCAATTTAGCTGTTTATATGTATGCATTTATGTATATAACATAACTTTGTATGTGTCAGTGCATGTATGTTTGTGTGTATGCAGTATATTTGTATGTTTCCTTGTTTGTTTGTATTGATGTATGTATGTATACTCCCATACATACATGTTGAAGAGTTTACCATGTTGAAGAGGAAAAAATAGTTATTAGGTTATATTATTATTTTTTATATGTTTGTTTGTCTAGATGTATTTATGTATGCATGCAAGTATGATTATAAGTTTGTCTCTATGGATGTGTTTATGTGTGTATGCGGCGTGTATATGTGTGTATGGTTATGAATGTGGAAAAATAAATGTTCAAAGAGAAGTTAATTAGTGAGGAACTAAGCAAAAAAAATTTTCCAATTGTAAATGCAACGTTAAAAGAACAATGCAAGTTTCGTGACGAGTTTGCTTCGTGAGACATTCGTTCCAGAGTCTTCAGAAAATTTTCATCATAATTTGTCCTTTGTCTCTTCTGGTGAATATGATTTGATTGACGAGCATAACTATCGTGTAATGTTGAACGTCTTTGTTGTATTTTTCAAACATTAAGACATTACGTAGCTATACGGTACCTGTCTTTATTGATCTACATCCATGTTTTGTGACAAACAAAATATCTGAAATAACTGTTGTTGTTTGAATTTTATATTATGATACAGATTGCTGGCGTTTGTATCATAGAGGTTGTAACAAAAACAGAACAAGGCAGTTGAACTAAGATTTTTGAAAATTTTGCAAGTTCAACTCCTCAAAAAAATGAAAATGACAAGTGATTTAGTCATTAAAATTAGTAGATGCTCTCATGTTTGGCAGATGATGACGTTGGTCCAGCTAGCAATATTACTTCTACCAAGAAGTGTTCCCGTCCTGGGTGATCTCTTTTTGAAATGCCCATTAAATGACGAGAGCTCCGTCGATTCCTGCTGCTCAGATGATCCGGATTTGATTCTGAAGAATGTTGAATCGGTAAAAATGTGCGCAATCGAATGTAGTCGACGTGACGGAATCAACAACTCACTCAAGAATGGAACATCCACAAGACCACCTGTTCTCTATCCGAATGTTACTTACCGAAAAATTGCACCCAACCTATTTAACGTGGTCATGCATTACCTGTCCTTCAACACGTCCCTATTCCCGAATATCCCCAATGCGTTTGTGAAGTCGGGCGTCGGATCGTGTTACGGCTTCAATTATTATACGCTGGCCTCCTCCAGAGAATGTCATTTGTTTGGAGTCAGAGGGGAGTACAACGTGACTGGTAGTAACAACTGTTGGTTCTATCAGGTAGTCGTTCGTTCTATCAGTTTGTTGTTCGTTCTATCGGTTTGTTGTTCGTTCTATCGGGTTGTTGTTCGTTCTATCGGGTTGTTGTTCGTTGTATCAGGTTGTCGTTCGTTCTATCGGGTTGTTGTTCGTTGTATCAGGTTGTTATTCGTTGTATCAGGTTGTCGTTCGTTCTATCGGGTTGTTGTTCGTTGTATCAGGTTGTTATATCAGGTTGGTGTTTGTTAGATTAGATTGTTGTTCAGTGTTTTGAGTTTGGTTAGATTTTATAATGAAAAATTAATTTTACTTTCACACGAATTTTATCCTTCTCAGAAAATTGACGCGGGAGTTCAAACGTGCACCAAGAAAGGTTTGTAAAACCATCAACTCATTCATAAAATTCTCAACAGCATGCAAATTTTTCTGAATAAGTCAAAAAAAAAATTCACTTTTCAATTTATAGATTCAAAATCTATCTTTCAAACAACCAAAACTTGTATTCGAACTTTAAGTTCCGACGGACTGCAGTGATGTGGTAGGTCCAGTAAACAGCAGCAACAACGGGGTATATTGGATCCAACAGAGCCCCTACGTATATCCGGTGTATTGCTACTTCGAAGATACTGGACAAAGATATCTGGTCGGCATTAACTCAGTTTAATTATATATATATATATATATATATATATATATATATAGCTATTGTTATAATGACATTATTATTATTGTTAGTTCTAATTTTCAGAGGTTTCAACAACAGAAGCAGCAAACACAAACACACGTAAGTCCAAGGATCGCACACACGGTATGTGACAGGCGGGATCTTTGTGCATTCGAATTCAGTCACTGCAACAGAAGAACTAGGCGCCTTATCCGTTACGCTATCTCGCTTCCATTTCACATTATTTTCCATGTTGATATTTTTGTCTTTGGTTTCTGGTGATAATTGAAGATTTCTTTCTGATGAGAGGACTTTTAAAATAATTCTTGCGTACAACTTGTTCATTCAATTTTCATCATTTGCAGAGAATCAATTATAAATTCATTGTAAGAATGTATAAGTCCATGCCAATGATTACATCACTAAAAGGTCTTCCAACGACGTTTCGACGGCTCCGTAGATTTTTACAGGACATGGCTGGAGTACGAGGGTGGGTTCGGTGATCTGAAGGGAGAGTTCTGGCTTGGTTCGTTGATTAACGTTTAAAAAATCAATTTGCCAATATTTTAACAACCGTTCAATGTATTCTGTTTATAAATTTTGACTATCGTCTATCGGTCTACATCGGCCATCAGTTGAATTCAGAAACTCTTCTTGCTAAGCATGGCGTACTATCAGAAAATAATTTTTTTAAATTTAAATAACTAAATTTCTCTAACAGTCTTACAGCGTGTGTTTATTCACTAAAAGAGATTTACATCGTAAGGATTTTAATAAAATAATCCGGATCTGATTTTTCAGGAAACCGTTTCATAAGTCAGTACACTTCCGGCAAGGGTAACTTCACGTTGAAGGTTATCGCTGTGGCCTTTGACCTGACGAGGGCCTTTGCCTACTTGTACGACTTCAAAGTGGCTGAAAGTAGTTTGAAGTATATGATTGGGTTTTCATCGTGTGGCGGGAACTACACCAATCGTTAGTTATTTATTGGAAATCCAGTTTTAGTCCTAGTGACAAAAGGAAATTGCGAATTTTTGAAAATTTTCAATCTAATTTTTTAATTTATAAATTTATTCAGAAATAAATCAAGAAATAAGCATACAGAGAATTTAAACGTTTAAAACAATTTGACAAATATGAAAATTTTTTATATCTTTTCAATATTATTAAACATTATCAACATCGTCGTCATCATTATCATCATCTTCTTCTTCTTCACCAATCACCATCATCATTTTCGTCTCCATCATCGTAATCTTCTTCTTCTTCTTCATATTTCCCGTCAGCTTGCTCCATTCATAACAATCAGGCATTCTCGACTTGGGACAGGGATAATGATGCCGTGTCGTACAACTGTGCCGTGACATTCAAAGGTCCGGATTTATGCTTTATTTTACTTTAATGTATTTACTTTGACATTCGTTCGTTCGTTCGTTCGTTCGTTACTTCGTTCGTTCGTTCGTTCGTTCGTTCGTTCGTTCGTTCGTTCATCCATCAATCCATACATTCATCCACCCGTTCATAAGTAAATAATCAAAAACAAGGGGCTTGGTGGTACTACAACTGCCACTACAGCAACTTCAACGGCTTCTACTACACCGGCGGTAAGCACAGCCGATTCGCTGACGGCTTGGACTGGAAACAATTTAAAGGCTTCTACGAATCGATGAAGATGACCTGGATGATGATTATTAAAAGTGGATGATGGTGATAATGAAGATGATGATGGTGATGATGAAGATGATGATGAAAATGTGATAATGATGATGAAGATAATGATGATGAAGATAATGATGCAGTAAGTAAGGATGACATTTATATTAGAAAGAATAAATATAATTATCAACAGAAGTTTATATTGGATGTTGAACTATTTAACGACACTTTTGGCAAAATGTTCATAAATCTTCAATCTGCAAATTTCATCATTTCAGAAAAATATTGGAAATATTGTAAAATTGTATCTACGCTAAAATCGGACTCTAAATATGTCTTGATAGGCAGGTTACAGGCAGAGAAAGTGAAGTCGTAAATGTGATTGATGTAACCACTTGGATTAGTTTAGTGTCTCTAGTACCTGTTGGTATTCAAATAAACGTTTAACAGAGTTTGCCTTTGAAGTANTTGTGTTCGTTTATCGGAAATTTAGAACCTACGGATAAACGAACACTTGACGATTGTTGGAAGCTACAACACTGGTGCTGGAAATATA
Source organism: Helobdella robusta (assembly GCF_000326865.2). Lineage (NCBI taxonomy): Eukaryota > Metazoa > Annelida > Clitellata > Rhynchobdellida > Glossiphoniidae > Helobdella > Helobdella robusta. Next base: position 312,685 of record NW_008705495.1, on the reverse strand, counting down.
GAGATCTTAGAAGTTTTAACATCGGTGTTGGTAGTTACGAGAATCAACGTTACGACAATATATTTTATTATAAAGATCAGCTGTTATAACGGATTAGAGTGTGTGTGATGAGTTGAGTTTCTAATGTTACGCGAAGATTCGTACTTAGGCAAAAGTCCTCAAATAGTTATTAGGTTAAATTATTTATAATATATTTCATTATAAAGATCAGCTATTATAACGGGTTAGTGTGTGTGTGATGAGTTGAGTTTCTAATGTTACGCGAAGATTTGTATTTAGGCAAAAGTCCTCAGAGATCCTATTCTCATTAAAACTAGAAGAAAGTTAATTCGAATGTTGTGATACTTAATTTGAAAGCAAATGTAAAGTATGAATAGATTTCTCCGAAGAAGAAATGGGCAATTTTTTTTTTCTGTGTATGAATGATATTGTATTCAATTTAGCTGTTTGTATGTATGCATTTATGTATATAACATAACTTTGTATGTGTCAGTGCATGTATGTTTGTGTGTATGCAGTATGTTTGTATGTTGACTTGTTTGTTTGTATTGATGTACGTATGTATGGGTGTTTGCAAGTATGTTTACCTTATTGATGAGGAAAAAAATAGTTATTAGGTTATATTATTGTTTATATGTTTATTAGTATAGATGTATTTATGTATGTATGCAGTAGTAAGAACAGTTCACAACATGTCGTGATGGCTAAATCAACATACCAAGCAGAAATTATTTATTCATGCATATATACAAAGTAAATCAAAAAATACTAAAAATTATATAACCAAATTAAAAAAAAACTCGTAAACAGTCAACATTTGATATATAAATAGACATTAAAAAAATTGTTCAAAAAAATAAAATTTAAGGCGACAACGAAAAAAAATTCAGTATGCTTTGTTGGTGTGGGGGTGTGAAGCAAAAACAAACACATAACAAAAAAATAGTAAAAAGTCGTAAGAATAGTAGTCAGTCACCTACCTACAATTAAATTACTCACAGGGCCCTAGCTTACTTATAATGATTAACTCATCTCACCTACCTACAAATTTGTATTTCTAAGTTTTATGAATTTTACACGTTCCAGGCATTGTATTTTACATATTTTAACGTTTTCATTTTACTTGAAACTTTATAGCTAATGTTAAGCCCTAGCCTACCTACGATTGTTCAACTCATCTCAATCCCTAGCTTACCTATGAATTAAATTAAAGTCCGGTAAAGAAAATAGAAAGTTGAAGAGAAACATAACAACAACGACGACACCAAATGAATGGATGTTGTGCATGTGTGTGTTGTATTGATGTGTGTGTGTGAATGTGCGCGTGTGTACTCTCCAGAAACTTCTTCACTACGGATGAACCTCCATTGCACCGACCATCATCTGACACGCATCCGTGAATTTGACCGGATAATGAAAAACACTAAATCTGAAAAACAAATTAATTTTAATAAATAAAAACCAAGCCATTGGAAAAAAAGCAATAGGCAACTTATTGAGATAACAATCCACTCCAATCACTCCAAAACATCCCAATCCTTAGGTCAAATTCGAGTACTTTCTATGGTACGAGGGCAAAAACAAATCTCCCATTTGTATTTATTATTATTGTTAATGCTTTTATCTTTGAATTGTCATCGGAACGATCATCATGAGACCACCATCTGAAACGTGCTGTCGCCCACCACAGCCCACCTCTCATCATTCTGTAGACAAGTTTTTTTATTAGCGTGTTGGTAAATCAAGGAACAAAGGGACGAACGAATAAAAGATTAACTGAATGATTGGTTGCATGAATGAGTGAATGAATGAATGAAATAAATAACTAATTAATTAATCAATAATTTAATAAATGAATAGAATGAATCAATTAATTAATAAATGGAGACAAAATTTGAAAGATTGAGTGATAAAATAAATAACCATCACGCTCATCATATGTAAATCATCATCAGACCACCATCTGAACGTGCTGACGCCCACCACAGCCCACCCTTCATCGTTCTGTAGACAAAATTGTTTCATTAGCATAGTAGTAAATGAATGTTAGTACAAAGAATTGGTTAAATGAATGAATTAATAAATAAAATAAATCAATTAATCAATTAATTAAAAAATAATTTGAAAGCTTGAGTGATAAAATGAATGAGAAAAATAAAAAAATACTAAACTAAACCTTACTTCGAAAATCGTCGTTACTGTACTTTATTGCACCGACCACCATCATCTGGTCAGCACACTTCAGAGTGTCAGTCGAACAGCCAACGAGCTGATTCTTCCTACACCATCATCATCATACGTGAATCATCATGAGACCACCATCTGAAACGTGCTGACTCCCACCACTGCCCACCTCTATCATTCTGTAGACAAAATTTTTCATTAGCGTAGTAGTAAATGAATGTTAGAATCTTAGAAGCAAAAAATTATAAAATGGAAACAATGGCAAATAAATAATATTTTAAAATAATGAAGAAAGTAAAATGTAAAAAAAACTTACCGTCGTCCATTCGACAAAGGCAGAATGTTGAATGCGGTTCGGTTCCTACGTTGTCCTCCAAAACTGGTGCCAGTCCTCCTCGAGATTGTTGTTGAAACACAGCCCCGTGTCGATGGAGAAAGATAGAGAAAGAGTAGATTCTCATCAGAAAGCTTAGCGGTGCCTGCATCTCAAATTGCTTAATAAAAATAATCCTATCTACCTATTCAATTACCTTAGCTAATATATATTAAATTATTAATGGTACGATAGTCGAAAGTCCCCCTTCATTCTCCCTCCTTGCACAGAGGTTCACCGACAGCCAGGGCACCGGATAGTAAACCATTGCCGTGCGGATAGTAGACTATTGCCGTGCGGATAGTAAACCATTTGCCGTCCGGAAGCCGTGCGGGTAGTAGACTATGGCCGTGCCGCATAGTAAATCATTACCGTGCAGATAGTAAACCATTGCCGTCCGGATAGTAAACCATTGCCGGTTCACCACTGGCCACCAAGGCTTACCTCTGACAAGGGACTTCGAAATTCAGAGTCTATCGGCTATCGTACCCTCAACTTACCTATTCACTACAATTAAGCCCTAGCTTACCTAATTTTACAAAACTCAAGAGCCCAATTCATTGGCCTTTCGGCACCCACCCCACCACCTACGTAATGCCTTGGGCTCCAACTTAGTAATAATAATATAAAACTTAAACCCTAAATCTATTCATGAGTATGTGTTACAACGTAGCCTTAACTTACCTATTCATTACATTATGGTCCTAGCTTACCTAAAATTACAAAACTCAAGAGCCCAATTCATTGGCCTTTCGGCACCCACCCCACCACCTACGTAATGCCTTGGGCTCCGACCTAATAATAATAATGTAAAACTTAATAATTAACCTACCTATCGATACACTTACGGCGTTTTAATTTACATTACAAGATTGTTCCTAGAATTACATTATTGCCTTTAACTACCTATGAAATTAAATTACTCTCAACCTTAGTAATAATAAATTAGAATGTGTAATGAAAATAAAATAACGCTCAAATACTAACATATGTGTTTATGTATATATTTGTGCGTGTGTGTAATACGCTGATGCGTGTAATGTGGGTGCAAGAAAAAATAGAAGCGATAAACTTACGCGCCTACCTATTCAACTACATTATTGTTGGATGCTTCCTATCTATCCTACCTACAATTAAAATTATGCCTATCTAACCTACCTATATAGCTACGTAATGTAATTGTGTGTATGTGTGTGTGCGTGTGAGCATTCTTACTTAATGTTAAATTACAGAGAAAAACAGAGAAAAAAGAATAAAACGTATCCCAGCCAGGCGTATCTTCTTTGCCACTAAATGAACGAACGTAGCCTGTCATCTTCCACGATGAATTCCTTTGGAAGCTTCAACCTGAATAAAATGGATGAAATGGAAAAATCTTATTTATTTGACTAATTTAAATGAAAATAGAAAAACGAGCCGCGGTGAATTCCGCCGGAAAAGCCAGCCAACTGGCCAAGAAAGGAACCGCAAAGAAACCGTAAAACGAACCCCAGCCAGGCGTGCATTCTTTGCCACTGAATGAACGAACGTAGCGTGACATGACAACTATTCTGATCATCCACAATGAACTCCACTGGAAGCTTAAACCTGAATGAATGAACCTGAATGAACCTAAATGAATGGAAAATCTTATTTAATTAAAATGAAAATAGAGAAACGCAAAGAAGCCGACCGGTCGGCAAAGAAAAGAACCTCAAAGAAAGGTATCTATATAGGATTTATGATCTATATAACTCTATATAACTCTATATAACTCTATATAACTCTATATAACTCTATATAACTCTATATAACTCTATATAACTCTATATAACTCTATATAACTCTATATAACTCTATATAACTCTATATAACTCTATATAACTCTATATAACTCTATATAACTCTATATAACTCTATATAACTCTATATAACTCTATATAACTCTATATAACTCTATATAACTCTATATAACTCTATATAACTCTATATAACTCTATATAACTCTATATAACTCTATATAACTCTATATAACTCTATATAACTCTATATAACTCTATATAACTCTATATAACTCTATATAACTCTATATAACTCTATATAACTCTATATAACTCTATATAACTCTATATAACTCTATATAACTCTATATAACTCTATATAACTCTATATAACTCTATATAACTCTATATAACTCTATATAACTCTATATAACTCTATATAACTCTATATAACTCTATATAACTCTATATAACTCTATATAACTCTATATAACTCTAT
>NW_008705495.1:271550-273294 GCF_000326865.2 Helobdella robusta | reverse complement strand
GTAAGTTCATTTTATATCTTGTATCAGTTTCCAACATCTTGCACAACGTTCATGAAATAAAATTGCTTCGAAGAAACTGACCACGAATAGAGACTCGGACTAGCGATAAATTCATTTTGACGATTTTGGTTTTTTATGTGAATCAATCAATAAGCCGAGCAGACTCACTAATTGATTCATATTAAAATGATCTCTTAACCGATGATGGTCATTTGGTCAAGCGGTCAAAATTAGAAGCAAACATTCATTTATTAAACTTTTTATACAAAAATAATTCAGTTATCGGGTTCTTTGGTTTCCTCAAATATGGAGAAGCCGTTAAAAGCAGTGTAACTTTGAATCTTCCGAACACGATGTTAGTTATGCCGTCGTACATTTATTTCTTCTGTAATTATTCAAAAGCAAGCTCTGCTTGGTTTATAATTGGGACTGTTTCTTCACGAAATTATTAAAAAGACACAAATGTCTTAAATTTCTAAAAGTTCCAAGTCTATGTAATTAATTTCTAACAAAATATGTTTAGATTTTACAACGTCGTTCGGCTCCTACTTGCACTATCCATATTCATGTCGTATGCCATCCCGTTCTACATTCCAATAAACTTCATCTGGTCCATTCTTCAACCGAAACTAACCGATCGTGCTTTCTTTCACAAGTTCGGAGAGTATTTCTTGAAGATGTTCTTTCACGTCATAATATGTCAGTTTTTTCATCATTTTCAACATTTCCTATGTCAAATTTTCAATTCAAACTATCATCGAACTTTATTTAACTGTCACTAGTTTTTGATTACTTAAAAAGTATCTTCTATTTATAACAAATATTCACCAAAAGCAAATTTTGTTTTCAAAAGTCGCATTTGTTGTAGCGGTGCCACACCTGGAGTCGATAATAGCCTTGATAGGAGCTCTGTTCAACACTCCATTAGCTATCGCTCTACCTGCACTCCTCGACATCATCCTTTGCCATTTTCTCAGAAGTTACGAAAGTCTCCCTCCAATAAGACGTCCGCTCTGGCTAAAATTGAAAATATTCAAAAATTGCTTCATCGTTTTTCTTGGTACTGCAGGGACTGTTGTAGGCACCCTGGTGACTGTGGTCAGGATTGTAAGAGTTTCAATAAATTTTTAAGCATGATTTAAATAAACCATTTGTAATCATTTTGTTTGTCAGATGTTCGTTTATTAATTTAAATTCCTTTTAAAACCATTCGCCAAAAGTTTGAAGTAAGTGATATCATATAACATTTACGGTTTCTTACGGCAATGAATGATACTTTAGCATTTCATACTTTATTTTTTGTGAACTGAGGAGTGAAAACGAGTGAAAAACTGAGGATTGAAATATAAACGAATGAGTAAAAGAATATATGAATAATTTTATTTTGATCTATATGTAATTAACAGCATTTTAGTAATTATAAAATAATGTTTTATACTATTTGGTCCTAAAATTAGAACAGATATTTTTTATCCAGTTATATATTTAAATAAAATTTCTATAGAAAGGGTTGAGTCATTTAAATGTTTAGGAGTTATTTTACCCTCTAATTTATCTTGGTTGAATCATATCAACATATCTCCTGTAAACTGTCTAAAAACTTGGATCTTATTTATCGTTTGAAGTTTAGATTTCCTAGATTTATCTTAACAACTTTATATAACTCTCTTATTCTTCCTTATTTGACTTATTGTTTTTCTGTTTGGGGCCGTACGTCTAGCTCTAGCTCAAATTTTTTTCTTCG
>NW_008705495.1:233136-271500 GCF_000326865.2 Helobdella robusta | reverse complement strand
CATTCAATCAATAAAAATCTCACTAAAACTAGGAACCAACGCGTACCTGTTATATGTATGTTGTGAAAACAAAAAAAAACACAAAACAAAAAACACACCACCAAGTAGAGTAAAAGAATAGAAGTCCCTAACCTACCTATGTAACTAAATTACCTTATGCCCTAGCTTACCTATATAATAAATTAATTTTTAACTCACCTACCTATGCTTCATTAACTTAACTTAAAACTCATGAAGAAAGAGAAAAAAGAGTAAAACAGAACATTAAATACTACCACACAAACAAACATGATGTATGTATGTATGTATGAGCAACCGCTAAAGAACCCACCTAAAATATAAAAAATCACAACATACAAACACACAAACCACAGACATGCAAACTCTATATAACTCTATATAATAAAATAAATAAAAATAAAAAATTTAAAAAAATAAAATAAATGAGATCAGACAGACTGCTTCAAGCGAGGCAGAATGCCTGATCTGATTTTCATGTTGTTTCAGCTCCTCTATTTATACTCGTTCCAACCATACATTTTCATCATTTCAATTATTCACACCAGTAAAAAACTTATTTAATGTATGTAGTACACTATTATACAGCCTTAACAACAATGCTAATGCTAACCGTACTAAATTGACGTCAACGAACAAACGCCTTCGAAACTTTCTAGTTGGCTGGATGAATCTGCTATATTGCTTTTTATATAAACATATAATATCTGGAAGAATTCAAAATAGTTTGAGACCACACCTTGCTTAACATCCGATTCCAAGCCGAGCCAAGCCAAGCCGAGCCAAGCCAAGCCGAGCCAATATGCGTAGATTTATTAGCGCTTTTATATTAAAATTTTGGTCGCTTTATATACGAATATCCCCAATATCGATATCAAAGAAATAACGCGAGCGAGTTTAGAAATATTTTATACAAAATTTAATTAAAATAGAACATATTCACAAGTTTTATTTGCCAAGTAATTCCATCCAATCATCCTATTTTTAAAATTTTCTTTGATGTTTCTTAACCAGTCAGGTCACAATCATCATCATCGATATCGCGATGAAATCAAACAAAAACGTTTTTTTAAATTGTTGATCAAAGTAACTAGTACATAGTAAAAAGTTTAAATTTTTCTGAGAGAACTCAAAATAATTTGAGACTACACTATAACACAATTGTACAATTTGAATGTGTAAATATAACATTATAAATGTTAAATAACTACATATATCAATCTATCTATTGCTTTATTCAGTTTTGCCTGTGTATGTTATTTGGTCAACTTTATTTGATAGGAATTGAATATAAACTTTATACCGGCTAATTCACTAACAGGCAGTTAAATAACTACTGTTAGCATGACGTCATTTGCCCATCCTATTTTATAAGTTTTATTTGATATTTTTAATTAGTCAGTCACAATCATCATCGTCGATATCGCAATGAAATCAAATTGAGAATTTTAAAATTTTTGAAAAAAGTTTCTTTATTTATTTTATGATACTACTTTGTTCAATAAGATACTGTTTGATACTGTACTATCAATTAACCGGTCAATCAACCGCTGAATCAATTAATCAACCGCTGAATCAAATCAACTGACCAAACAATCAACCAATCATTTAACTAACCAATCAATCAACTAATTAACAAATAAACCTGGAATTATTTAATTTAAAATTATTTTTTTAATTTTAATGAAAATATTGCAATTTCGTAATTAAGCTAACCTATGGCTTTGTTAAGCGGTAAGTTAGCCATTGTGTTTTTTAAACAAAGAGCAATATTTTCATTTAAATTGACAAAAATTTCCAATAATTTCCAATAATTACATTATTCAATTTAATAACAATGTTTTAAACATATTGAGTCAAACCCATGCAATTTCGTTAAGTAAGCCCACTATGGCTTCAGTAAGCCACTCTGTTTTCTAAACAAAAAGCTTTACTAAAATTGACAACGATAATTTTAAATAATATAATTCGATTTATATATATACACAGATACACATTCGCACACACACACATACATACTTACGTACAGACAGAAAATTTTTTGCCAGGATTTATTTTAAAAACGTTGATAACGCGCTGCGAACTTGAATGACAATCGAACCAAACAAAAACATTTTTTTTACTGCGGTTTCATAAATATGGCTAAAAATTCAATAAAACTTGATAATAATAATAAATAATAATAATAATAATATGATCATGACGATTGTGGTAGTGATGACTAAAAATATGTTGGTTTTGGTTAGTAAACACAGATTCTAGCTGGGTCAACAACAGGCTACGGAGTTCGTTTTGAGGAATCTAAAAATATGATAATTGCGTGTAGCGTGTTGGGAAGTAATAAAGGCAGGATAAACAAAAAAACATGAATGGAAAAATTAGCATGAATACAGTGGAAGAACTCTTTCCGGATCGATTCTTTCTCATCATTATTCGGATCATTTCCTGTTCTGTCATTAGCATAACGATAATCGGGCATTCATGGCAGACAATGAGACAATGAGAAATAAATGCGTTCGATACACACACGCACACACTTTTTGCAACACACATACACACACTATTGCAACATACACACATTCACACACACATTCACACACACATGCAACACATACACACACAACAACACACAAATTCATTCACTACAATATAATTTCAACAATTCAGTTACTGAGTTTTTATATATTGTTAGTTTCAGCTTAAACGTTTACAACAAAAACAGTACAGTTAAAAAAATATGAGTTTGTTGAAGCTAACCATTGTTTTTTTTGGCCAATATTTTGTTTTGGAGTTGATCGCTGATCTCCCATCATCGTCACCTCCCATTGAGCAACTTTTAAACTTTTCGAACGTCACTGCTTGTTACCAGAAGCTGCGAATTGATGCTGACGATGCTTGCTCTATTGAAAGTACCACGGAAAAAATAAATCTGAAAGATGTCATCCAGTTTGATGATTTGATTCTACATGGTCAAGTTGAAGATAGCATGACAACTCAACTGATCACTTGCACATATTTCTGTCGCTACAGGCAAGCTGATCAGCCGATCTGCCTAGGATTTAATTTGAGATTCCATTCAGGGACATGCGAGTTTTTTCGCTACAGACCGATTTACTATACTAAACAGTCGGATTGTGGATATTATGCAGTATGATTTTTTGCAACTCATTGAAACAATTATTTTTTTTTACCTGTAAAAATTCTTGCTGTTTAGAATATCAGTGATTTTTTTTATAAATTAATCAAACTATTTATTTCATTACAAAATATTTTGATGCCGTTATTGAACAAATAGCTAATTTTTATCAATTGGTTTCCACAGCTGAAACCTGTCAGCTCAGCTGGTCTGGTGCTCGTTCCAAAGTACCCACACCAGCACTTGTTCATTAGGCCGAGTGTGTATAACAACGAATAATAAGTTTCATCTTTTTGTTTTTCAGAATAACCGCATGACAAATTTTTATCTCAATGTATCGTTTTAATTAGGACCAGTTGAGAATTAATTTCATCATTATCGTATTTAAGCTTCAAAATAAAAATTCCTCATTTAAAAATTATTTGAAGTTGTTAATGATAAATTGGTGAAACTAATTCAGACTTCATAGCGCCAACAAGTAAGATGTTCCTGGTTCAACTGAAAGTCAACCCAGCATCCAAGTCCTTCAATAAAAATTGGTCTCAATTTAAAATCGGTTTTTCTGAACCGGATTCGTCGGCCTCACCAAATACCGCTGGTAGCGAATGTTGTTGTGGAAAGTCGTGGAACGCATTTTGGATAGGCAATGAATTGTTGTTTAAGCTGACGAATAGTTACAAGTGCGGTCTTCACGTGTTTCTTAATGTAAGCCAGGGTGAGTTTCTTGGCTGTTTATAGATGTTAATTGTTTTGGAGTCTGTATTATAATCTGTCAATAAATTTAAAATTTCGCGTTTTTCAATGAATTTGTACTTGCCCGAAATGACGAATCGACACAACAAACTGACAATGCTGCTTCAGTGCTGCTCCAAAATTTATAATTAAAAATGTAATTAAGTTCCTTTTATCCATTTATATATAACTTCATATTATTGGCCGGTGCGGTGGAGTAACGGTTAAGGTGCTTGGCAGAGCTGATGCTTTGGCTGGATCCAATTCCGTTTGAAAAAGATCTCACGTGCCACCTGTATTTACTCACACTGTGTTTTTGTTCTTGTTACCTTTAAAAAGCAATACAGTAAGTTGGAAAAAAATTAATTAATTATTACCGCAGAAATCCCAGAGCTCCAATATTCTTATTACGATCAATTCATTGTCGGTTCAGAAGCAGCAAAATACAGAATGGAGGCAATCAACTTCGCGAGAGGTAATTGTAGCACTTCGAAGGGCCTGATGAGAGTTGGCATGTCCTTCTCCACTTTCGATCAGGATAACGACCCGGATGGCTGGGTCAACTGTGCTGCCCGTTACGAAGCAGGTTAATGTGATTATATGGCCACGTAGTTTGTGAGTATGATTGATGTAATAACTGCAATGTAATTGATGTAATGGGTGTTTTGATGTAATCGATATGTGGAAACCACAACGACGAATACTATAAATTGTCATTAATACCTTTGCATTGGAATGGAGACGAAACTTTTTAAGAACGTCTGCAAAAATTTAAAATCTGATTTCAATTCAAAATCATTACATAATTTCAAACTCTGATTTCAATTCAAAATCATTACATAATTACAGTCTAATCGTTTGTGCATATTTTAAACGTTTCCATGACCCAAAACTCTCTTGATTCCTGAATATATATTTTTAAAATACAACTCGCCAAAGGTTGGTGGTACGCGGCATATCTATCATGGTTTGGAAATTGTGGTTTCACCAATTTCAACACCTTCTCTCCACACTTTCTGAGTTTGTACGGTAGTGAAACTAACCGGTTGTTTGCCAGTCAAATGTGGTTGGAGTGCATTTAATCTGTGGTAAAAATATAAATGAACGGATGGATGGATGACAGAATGGATAAATGGAAAAAATGAATGAATGGATATACAAACTGATGGAATGAATGGAGTGAATTTATAAAAGAATAGAGAAGTACATAAAAAGTTAATGGGCGATCGAATGAATGGATGAATGAACGAATGAACGAACGAATGAATGAATGGATGAATAGATGGATGGAGGGATGAATGGATGGATGGATGGATGGATGGATGGATGGATGGATGGACGAATGAATGGATGGATGGATGGAGGAATGAATGGATGAATGGATGGATAGATGGATGGATAGATGGATAGGTGGATGGATGGATAAACTAACTAATAAATGACAAAATACTGCTTACCTTAAAAATAATGTAATATCATTATTGAATTTGATTTGAATTGATTTGATAAATGGCACACAAAACTTCTTCACTAGACTATCTACTCTACTCTGTAAACCGCACATTAATATTATTACGATATTATTTGTTATTTAGTTAGCTCGAATGAAATCACAATTTTCAGACCTAGTTGTCTACGTGATGTTGCTTTTTCCATGATAAGTGATGATAGGTAGAATAAACATTGACAACAGAATAAAATTGTATTAGGATATTTTTTGATTCCAGCCCAAGTGGTGGCCCGCTTTCTCCAAAATTGATACGCACTTGATGGGATTTAATTCATTGAATGTATTGTTTGTTTGTGTACGTGCGTGTTCGTGTGCGTGTACGCGCGAGTGCGTGTGCGTGGCGAACTTATCTCCAAATGGTGTATTCAATATTATCTTAATGTACATCTACATCTCAAAATTGATCACCGGAGAAAGGAGGGGCAGTTATATTAAATGATATCATAGTTTTAATACTTTGTCTGTTTTCTGTCTAAAACTTTAAAAATAACTTTTATTTTGAGTGTTTAAATTGTTAGAAAGTGGAATTTTAATATATTCTTGATAATAATATTGAATTAAGAAACAACTGAAAATTCTTACGACATGCCATCAAAAATTATACTCCAATAAACTGTTAAATGGCCAGCATTGAGTCATGGCCATCAAAAAAAGCCAGATTCTCTATGTTACATTCAATTTCCTAGCCAGTTGCAAACAGCGCTGGAAAATAAATTCAACGATATAAACATGTTATAAATATTATACTGATACTACTTTTGCAGATATAATTTTTTTTGTTTTACTGTAATGGAGAGAGTAGAGGGTAGAAAAATCTAGGGATATATTGATTCTGGAGTGTATTGATACCCTTTAATAAAGCAACTACTGTCAATTGGAATAAACTTGCCATACTCCGATTACCTTTTTACGTTTTGTCCGAGTCGCTGCTCGCATCCTTCTTACTTCGCCGGCAGCACGACAACTTTAGTCGCAGATCCGAAATTATCCTAAAAATTAAGAGCGAAATTTTTCTGGCTTATTTCTCATTATTTAATCAGTTTGACACCTGAGGCCGGTTAAATCGCTACAACATCGGGACCAGATTCCTCAACCATTACACCCCTTCGAGTTCGGATGTTTTTTTTTTCAAATTTCAAAAATTAAACTTAAATCAAACATTGTCGAGTTTTTAAATGGAAAAATTGTTACATTTAAAATCTCATAAAAATGTCAAATTGTTATTATTATTTTTAAAGATTAAAGGCCAATCTCCCTCGCGCATGTTTTGATTTATAAAATAAATTGTTTAGATATTCATTTGATAATGTTGATGTGCACAGTAGAGAAACATGAGAAAGCTTGTTAGGAGAATCATAAAAAAGTAAACCATACATTATTAACATGTTCGTTAACTATTAAACTAATTATACAAACAAAGTTAAAATATCAAACTTGACAAACTATCGCTAAATTTTGATCATCTTCCGTTAGTGATCAGTCGTTACGAAGAAAAACTAGATAGCTTAAACTGAAAGAACGCCATTGTGATTAATTCCTCAGTTTTGCAGATCAACTTCACACAGCATGCAGAGAGTATAGAAACAGTGTTCGTCATCCAAGCCAGTGTACACCGTTAGGAACATCTGCACGCAACAATCCTTACCATTGTCCGGAGTACCTGGCTCACCCTTGTGCCACGCCTTTGTCGCTTGCATGGGGTGGTAGACTCCTATTTATGTAGAAATGTATTCAGTAAATGTATTGCGCGACGAGTTGGTTTAAACGAAATCCCGGGCTATCACACGGTAATGGAGGATTTAAACGTGATTTAGGAAAAATTAATGGAAAAGTTGAGAAATAAACAATGTAGGTTTAAAGAAATTTTAACCGATCTTTATAAAAATTCAAAGAGGTGGTAGTAAAAGGGGATAAATTGACAGAAAAAAGAGTATTTCTTTTTTTCGTAGCGAACGTGGCAACATGACTGAAAATTAGGCATTCACCATAGAACCTTCACAAATAACCACCTATTAAACCTTCACAACTCTATTAACAATCCTAAACATATCATATCTGAAACTGACTAACCAGGGTAGGGAGACCAATAAAAGGGAGTTCTGGTTCCATTGAAGTAGGTTCTATACCCACCAATGAAAAAGGTGAAAGAATTTGGAAAATATATCCCCGGACAAAGTTTGCCAGCTAAAATAATAGTAGTTTTAGTAGTTTTTAATAGTAGTTTTTAATAGTAGTTTTTAATAGTAATGATAAAAGATTGAAATAATTCAGATATTCAATTTCTGTTGCATCAACAAAAACTAGAAAAGATATTTATATACGCCCACAAGCATGCAGACAGAGTCGCATCTTTACAAAAACACATATCAGTAAACCTGAACAAACATATGTGTGAAATTTTTATACAATTATTCTCATTACGGTTAATAGTTCCCCTTGTATTTATAAAATATCTATAACACAATTACCGTGAATAAAAGCCTCACAGACAAGTCAATGATCTACGAAGTTACGAAGAATCCAGTCACAAAAGGAGCAAAAACATTTGCCATATAACTATAACATCATTCAACCAATCGTTTACGCCACACATATTTCAGATAGAAATTTATAGACACAAATATTAAAACAAAAGCAACCTGGAGTTGTGTGGTTGACATAATTAAAGGCAATGTTGTATTCGACATCATCCTCAAAGATGGCGGGGTGTGACGACGAGATAGCGTTACAGGAGGTTCTGCCATCCTGCCAGGTTTTCCTCTTAAACTGCATTTTGTAGCACTTGTGGTACTCTATCACGTAATCAAAATTTGCCGGGCACTCTGCGTTGGTATATTTCAATTCTCATCTTGCTTGAAATAACGTTTAAGTGTAATTAATTTTGCTTCAAACATCAGTCAATCAATCAAATGCATTTACATAGCGTGTATTTTTACAATTCAAACTGGTTAAGTAATAATAATTAAATTATAAACTGGTTAAGTAATAATAATTAAATTATAAACAACCGTGAATAACATAACTCCTGCAATCAGCTGCAGTCATTGAACCAACGGCCGTAACTTGGTAGGTTAGGTTTGATTTCTGGAGGCATGTGCAGGATCTGCTGGACTGCATGTAACTCACTCCTCGTAATTCACCATCAGTTATCGCTACCTTTATTTACATGGAAAAAAGTTTTTTCATAAAGAAAAATAATTTTAATAAATATTAGTGGATATTCTATTTTTTGCTTAAATTTATTGTAAAAAAAAGCATTTCTTCATTCTCTAGATAATGGTACGTGTTCTATTTTTTGGTAAAAAAAACATTTTCAACTGACGTTGAAATTGTGTATGTGATCACAAATGATTTAACTTTATAATCTAGTATTTTAATTAATCATAACCAGAACTAACTACCAAGCATTTAACAAGGCATCCAGTCAAACTCTCCACTGGAATACTCAACGGAATGGACACTCCCCTGTTGAGGCAGACGAACGTTTTTTCATGCTTTGCCACCAAATAACTGTACGCTCTAGTAAACATTTTAAACCTGGCGCTTGGCCCTTGCACGCTCAAATAAACATCAAAAAATGAAAAAAATAAATTAATTATTATCAATTTTTTATTCAAATTATTGCTAAATAACATCGCAGGAGTATTTTTAATTAATTTTAAAATAAATTCAAACAAAAAATAAATCTCAAAATGCAACTCAAGGAATGCCAGTGAAGGAATAATTTCACGTGCGAGTTAGATAGATTATAATATATTTAAAAAACAGAAGTAACTTCTCTACCTGTTAATCCTGCCACATGTGCTATTGTGAAAATTTTTTGTAAAACACAATTAACACCACGGTTACCGTCTTAAACGATAGACAGACGTGATGAATGGGGAAAATATATTTTTTAAATGTTATGTTCTGCTATGTTAAAATTTCATTGCGAAAGAAAATGCTCCAAGACCACGAACAATTCTACCGTAATGATGTGCAAGAGGCAAACAAATAGAATTCTTGTTTGAATACACCGCGAACAATAAATAAAATTCGCAAATAGTTTTTTTTATGTTTTTTCATTTTTAAAATGTTTAAATGGCTGTGAGACAAAACGTTAGAGAAATGTTTTCATTTGCGTTTGTTTATCCACTTTACCTTCACTCATTCGTTTATCCACTTTATGTTCACTCATTCGTTTATCTACTTTAAGTTCATTCAGTTCTCAAAAATTCACACGTTCGTTTTTGGTTTGATCCTTGATTAAATATAATTACTTCATGTAATCCAGATGATCTCAAATTACGCGATATAATACTACATTTCAATTTAGACATATCTGTACGGAATAGCTAACTTATTTAAAATTTACTTTAATTAATCACTTCAATTACTTTAAAAATTTAATCTTTGAAGAATTAAATTTGAAAATATTTTGCCCGCCAGCCTCATAATTTTTCTGTCTTATTATAAATAGCGAAGCCAACAATTTTTATTCGTTACCGACCAACCTTCATTATCTACTGAATAAAATAATACAATAAACAATGTTTTACACACAAAGTTGTATAACATAAACATGCACATATTGATTGATACACACAACTTTAAGGGGATTGATTGATGGTAGAAAGTCAATTGTTAACATCTGTTTATGCCAGATTTTGTTTAAATAAGTGTTGACTCATTATGAAGAGCTTACGATAGTTTTTAAGTTCACACGTTCAGGTTTTTAAACGACCATTCCTGATTAACTTTTGTAACAGTGCGGCCGCAAATATGTTAAGTTTTCTAAATATAAACTGAAGAGTAATTATACTTAATTTGTTCATAATACTAAGTATACCATGAAAGATTTAATTTATCTAAATTGAATTTAAACAATTCCAAACTAAAACTGCCTTGTATTGATCATTTCTATTACTACATAATTCTCAATCATCATGGATTCGATAGAGATTTGAATCTTCCAAAGAAGTCTGTGATACTCATTGGGATCTTTTACAAAAAGTGTTCAATCTTATAGTTCAAATTATTTTAGTTAAAAAATATTAATTCTCTTTAAGAAAAGATAATAATTTATTTGAACAACCCCTACAGACTCATTTGTCTATGGCCAAGGAACTCCAGAAAATCCAAAGGCTTGGGTAACTGGTTACAAGACTAATGATTCAAGGGCAGAATTTATTTCATGGATAAAAAGGTTTTTTAAAATGAAGATACCTGTACAGTGCATCTGCCAACAACATCTCCTCCGTTCACTATTGTATTAGATGAACGCTACATGGAAACACTTGGAAAAAGCCTTTCGTTGTTCTAGTTGTTAAACCCCTTTTCAGGAAATATCCACACTACTATCAGTTAATAGTATTCACGGACAAATCTGGACTTTAATTCAAGAAAACTGTACAAGAATACACACACCTTCACCAGTTTTTTGTCACTGGTGGGTGGTTAGTACAAGAAATTAACTTATTTTTCATAGTCTCCTGAAAGCATCGTCCCAAGAATGATTGACTAGAAAAAGTAGAAAACAAATCTGTCTCTCTCTCTCTCTCTACATTTTCTTGAAGAGAACTGCTGCTTTGAAAATTTTTTCAGGCAACTTATCGCTGCATAAATTTCATTTTTATTATCAAACACCAACAGAACTAACGTAGTGGAGTATTTCGATTCAGTTGTGGTTAGATGAGAATAAATAAATTTTATTTTCAACTCAAAAGTTTAGCACTTAAGATCTAACGGTGCGGTCAATCTCAATGGCGGATCGAGGAGGGTTAGAGGGGGCAGTGCGAAGGCCGTGCGGCGTTATAATATTTCACGGTTGACCACTTGCACGTTTCCTTCACTATCATTAGAGAATATCTTTTAAATAATATTTTAAATAAATTTTTTAGTGAATTTATTAAATATAAAAAAAATTGACATTTTTCAAAACTTTACGTGCAAATTATTGACGATTAAGAACTATTTTTAACTTGTTGCTAATAAATAATAATATCACCGCGTAGGCCATCGACATTCTGATCGTGTGCTTATTTTGATTGGTTTTTACACGTTGCGAAATGTTTAACTAAGTAAACAAAAAAGCGTTGAATGTAGAGAACCGCCGCGAAATATAAAAATATCTACAAATTGAAAAAGAGAAACATACAAAGAAAAAATACTGGCGTAATCGAGATGAAGGTCGTTAAGTGAAGCTCAATGTTTATGGGAGTTTTCATACCAAAAATGGAATCAAATTTTTATGCCACAGTCATTGTGTAAGTAAAAGCTGTAGTGTGCATAAAATATTTGAAGCAAGGCGAGACCCTCTAGCAGCGAGGCCGTGGGTGGTCGCCCACTTCGCCCACGCCTTGCGCCGCCACTGTGTCTTGATCCGGCACTCATGTCAAATGAATTTTTTTAAATGATATTCCGATTTTAAAACGGTTTCATGAATTTTTGTTAACACTTCTGTGAGAATGATAGGTTGGATTTAAAGTTTTTAAAATAATGATAACACGGTTAAATTTGGTGTTAGTGCAACGTCCCATTGAACAAAATAATAATACGAATAATTAATTTTTAAAAATTGAGGAGTATATCAATTGCGATTGACACAATAATCGACTGAGATGAAATTTTAACATATGGCAAATTAGGAATATCTGTTTGTTTTATGCTAAATTTTGCATATATAATAGTTGATTCACGCATATTTAGGTTGTTCACTGGATATTTTTAAACTTAAAAATATTTTTTTTCATTGCCAGCGTTAGGACTTGAAACATCATCCGAAATGAATTTTAGTTATTACGTGTTGGCAATTGTAACACTAACGGCGATTCAGTGCTTTGCAAGTAAGTTTTCTTTTTCAAAATACTTTTTTTTGGTATTTTCAATAGTAGGAAGTTCTTTGTTAACAAATTTTAAAAATTTGAATTAAAGTTTTACTATTTAAATTAAAAGTTCAGTGCCCCCGATATTTTCAAATTTTATTCCGACGCAGCAGACATGGCTTCGATAAACATTTAAATATTGCTCTGAAGCATGAAAATCAGGTTTTTTCAATCGATAAATTTCCCTGAAAAAGTCTTACTTTCATTTCAAATTATCTATCAATACATGCATTAAAAAGTTAACAACACATTCGTCTTATCAAAACATACACGTTAAATTTGACTATATCCTCCAGACGATGTGTGTCTACAATCAAGAGAGGCCTGGAGCTTTATAGTCGGTGTTAAAACGAGTGATGTGATAGGAGAATATATCTTATGGGTACGAGTTTGTCAAAATTGATATTAACTATTTCTTCAGTGTCATCGTTTGACGTCATTGAAAACCTTTGAACTGACAAACTCATGGATTTTATAAATTTTTACTTTTAAAATTCTAGCACGGAATATTTCAACATGACGGACGTCCTTATGGTTTGGAGATTTTTGGTTTAGAGCATCCCAGCCACAGATGTCCCCTAGATTCAAGAACCTTAAAAATTAAAGGGAGAACTTATAAAGTTTGCCCTTTATAAAGTTAATCAGCTGATCCAACAACAGACAACGATCACGAATTCTAAATTAATGAACACTGTTTATCATTGAAATAATTTTTTGAACAAAAATTGTTTGTCATTACGACAGGTGAAGGAAGGAAGTTTTGTGAAAAACTAAAAACTTAAAAAGTAAATTGAGATGTAATGGCGCAAATTTTTATGTTTATGATAAAAATGATAGACTCTATATCTAGAATCATGTAATATTTAAACTTTGTCGGTCGAATAGAAAATTAATTTACTGGAAAATGGAATGTAGACTTGGTTGGTTGTGCCGATAATGTTGTAGTACCCCTAACAGAAGAAAGGGTTATTCATGCAGTGGCGGACACAAAGAGAGGGTGTTAGCTATCGGATTTTTAGTCACAGCAGAGATTGCATGTTCCCAAAACCATGCTCAGTTTGCACATGTTCCAGAAATAGACATTGCATCTATTTTTTCATAGCTTATCTTAATTAACTCTGTAACAACAAACCAACAAACACAAAGCAAGTTCTTATATTGGGCAAAACAAAACTAAGTATATTAAGAGTAAGTCTTACTCTTAATACAAATTACAAAAAGTCTGAAAATTTTTCAAATCACAACGAATTATCTTAACTAAAAAACACCATCAGAACACACACAGCGGACAGCTACGATACC
Organism: Helobdella robusta; assembly: GCF_000326865.2. Taxonomy (NCBI): domain Eukaryota; kingdom Metazoa; phylum Annelida; class Clitellata; order Rhynchobdellida; family Glossiphoniidae; genus Helobdella; species Helobdella robusta. The sequence continues at coordinate 257,939 of NW_008705495.1, read as the reverse complement.
TGCGACCGTCGCAGTTTATATCATTCCACTTATAATCCTCGTAGCCCCAGATGTGTACGCAATCCTCTCCAGCCAGTCTGTTTGGTTCATTCCGCCTCCAGTTCTTGAAGGAAAATTTACTATTTTCTGCCGCCCACACGAATCCATTCCCTCTGTACCGACCGGATGTCCAGAAGTCTTTTTGGCACGCGCCTGTTTTTGAAAAAATTTAGGGAAGGTTTTACTTTTTTATGAATTGTTTGAATTATTATTTCTAAATAGTTCTTCGTTTTTGGTGACCTTTTTTAAAAAGTTTATTACAAAAGTTGAAATGCTACGCAACAGATAAATATTAAAATATTTTCTCATTAGTAAACTTTTGAAAAAAAAGTTATCAAAAATTTCAACCACGGACTTGTATCGGGCTTGTGGCTATTGAAGTAGGCCTTGATACAATTTTGATCCTGTTGGGATCTTATGCTGACAAGTTTTCCATTGGGAGCAATCCTGGAACAGAGCTTCTCGGCTTCAAACCAGGACGTCTTGCGATTTATGACATGAAAATGCTTTCTATTACATAAGTGATTCGGTTCTGCGTTGGAAAAAATGATGAAATGTTATGAATTTATTATAAGGTTTATGATTGTTTGTGCCTACAGATATTTTAGATGTTATAACAGTCTATCATAGATGGATCTAGCTTGAAGTTAAATTATTATATTCAGTTTCTGAATGTCAAAATATTTTTTTTCTACTTAAAATTTTAAGTGATCAAGTAATGCTATGATGTAATATTTTTCGGTGTGAGACAAATTATCAGTTAACACGCTATGAATATAGAAATTTAACTACTTTTGGTTATGTCTGAGAGTTGTTCTGAATTAAAAATTGAGGTTGATTGAATATTTGAAGCAATGTCGTTAACAACAAAGACATAAAAAATTACTCAAATATTTAGTAGTCAGCAGTCTAGTTGTTGCTGGTTTTTTTGTTGTCCTTGATGTAGTAGTAGTGGTAGTTGTGGTCACCGTCGTCGTAGTAGTAGTAGCGGTGGTAGTAGTAGTAACAGCTGTTGCTGATGTAGTATCAGTTGTACTTGAAGTTGTGGCTGTAGTGGTCGCTGGTGTTGATGGAAATGTATCAGTTGCATCGGTTGTTAAAATGGATGTGGTAGTAGTTTCTGGAGCTGAAGATGGTATCCAAATTGGGTGCTCTTACAAATTTACGGGTTATAAGAACATTAGAAATTGACAATTTAAAACGAAAAAGGACGATAGCCTAATAATAAGTATAAAATAGTATGTAAGTGGCTTTGTGATTGTCAGAGTTGCTTAATAAAGAACAATAACATCGCGTAACAGTAAAACCTACCATTTGTATGGTCTTGAAGTTCAGCAGTTCTTAGCTTCTGGCCGTTGTAAAGGATCGGCTCAAATTCCAAGTACTGCCTTGCGACGATGTATCTCGATAGTTTATATTTATTCCTGTAGATGCTGGGACCTGGAAAATTTGGATCAAACATGAGAATAGGAACCGTTCTCATTTTGCAATTGTTTGACTCGTGACTCGCCCACTCAGCCCTCACATAAATTTTTACCTTCCACCATCCTTCGCCAACAAATAAGTTACAATCGTGATTTCATCGTATTGAAGCCAGCACAATGTACTTTTATTAAATAATAATGAACAGACATGGTTTTATTATTTTACAAATTATTTAACAATAATTTTATTTATAAAACTTAAGTTATTTCTTGGTCGCAGAACCAAGTCTAGGACAAACCTGCGATGAAACCAAGAGCCAGAGACGTAAAATAGACAAGGAGCAACAACTTGCATGCATCTGCAGACAACATCTTCATCGTGCTAGTTGGAAATTTTTTTAGTCAAATGAATTTAAAATAACTTCAAACGAACGAACACAACTAATTTATCAACATATATTTTCATTAATTAATTTTAATTCTTTATTTTTTGACGTCTTACAAAAAATGTAATACCCTAAGAAGCACACTAATACGCATATTAAACATGATTAATAAATTTAATATACTAGTATATATTCAAGAATTGAATTGGAAGTAGAATGAATTGACAATTTTAAATGAAAAAGGACGATAACTTAATAATAAGTCAGCTAATATCAGAGAAAACGTTAGTTAATTATTTTTAATGATTTAATTTAAATCGTTAAATTAGAATATGGTGGCCGATAATTTATTTGTAAGCCATTATTAGCTAAGTAGTCATTCATTTTTAAATGCGTGAAAACTTTAATGAAATATGTTTATTTTAAATATAAAAATGCGGCTGTGAAGTAAGCGAACGGAACCGAGAATAGCGCGAAAGTTAGTAATTTAAAAGTGAGTATTGTATATACAACCGAGTAATACAACCGAGTATTGTATATGTATATATATGTATATGTGCTCACAACCGCTAAAATCTAAATTGTAGTTTGTCTTGTTAACCGGAGTAGTTGAGACGAACAGAAAATAAATTGTAATAATTAAACTTCTTGAACTTTTGATTTTCTTAATATAGCTTCTATCTGATATGTTGAAATAATGTTTAATTATAAAATAAAATGATATATCTACATATATAAAATTTGAGTTTGCGTAATAAACACTCACCGCAATTAATGAATATGCATCATAAATATATTTGTGCCTAGTTTAAAAGTATTTGTTGTGCATTTAAATTAATTTTGTTCTGACTTATACTGACACCAGATATATAGCAGGGTCTCTAGTAAGTTGTTTATGTTATTCGTAATGTTGTCCATTTAAATTCATTTTGTTGTGATTTTAAAGTTTAGGAAATTAAAAATATAGCCAAAACCAACAAACAAATTATTCCTGTAAACATTTATTTTATTACTCAAAACAATCAAGCTATATGTTAGTTGCTCCCAGAAACTCTCGTACCTGTATACATCGTGGTCAGTGTGATTTTGGCTATCACATCGCTATTCTTCGTAACATTTGTCTCGTATCGATAGTCGATCAGTGACGAGACCACAATCTCCGACCGGCAATACGGACAGGTTGAACTTTCCATGTACCACCGATGGATACAAGTTGGATGAAATGCATGCTTGCACTTCACCACACACACAATTCTTCGCCACATATCGTGCAATCTTCATTCATACACTTGTCTTTCAAATACGGTAATGTGTACGTTTTGCCATCTGCGAGGTTTCTGTAGAATTTATCCGTGTGCACAATTCGTCCTTTGACTAGGATGCCGAATGAATAAAGACTCGAAGCGCTTTTGTGTTTCTTTGCCGGTTCAGCAACACTTGAAAAATACATGTTCTGTAAGTCCTCCATAAGTTTATGAAGCTGGTCAGTCGTGATTGAAGTTATTGACTTTAGCTGGTCATCCAATAGAGTGACATCACATGCCAAACATTTGGCCAACATGTCAATCTCGTTTTCCATTAATACACATTTGTCGATTTGTTTCAACAATCCTGTATATTCATCCATCAAGACTGCATATTGACTCTTTTCAAAATTGTCCATATACATATCAACTATGTTTTTAACGCCGCATTCAATAATTTCTTGGTGATCCATTTAAAAAATTAATTGCAAATCTGTTGTGAGAATAACGAAGAAAAGGCCACTAGCAAAGAATAAAAGCGATTGAACCATTCACGTTTCAGCTCGTCTTCTTATACCATCAAATGCAAAGATTATTGTGCGATCATGAACCAAACCAAAGATCGTTAATTTTTAAAGTACCCGTTATAATAATTTATTACAAGTTGATAAAAGAAGTTAACTTTGTGTTAATTACTGGTTTGTTTGCAGGCTGGTTTATACAAAGGTCAAATATTTAACTTGACTCCACTTACACGGCTTGAATAAAAATTAAAATCTTCTTCTATGGCGAGAAAATCAGGTTTTTTCAATCAATAAATTTTTCTGAATAATTTTTAATTTCATTTCAAATTATCTATCAATACGTGCATTAAAAAATTAACAACACATTCGTCTTATCAAAACGGACACATTAAATTTGACTAAATCCTCCAGTATATTTATCTTTGCGACACCTTTGTTTAAAACAAACTTTGTTTGATAATTATTCCAAAAGTATAATTAATTTAAGAAGTTTGTCTAGAAAGAGTTAACTTTGTGGAACCAAAGAAATGTAATAGAATTAAAATATTTTACTTCATAATCTTCTTGGGAAGAATCTTTCACATCATTAGCCAAATTTTATTAAAATAAATTGTATAAAAAAAATAATAATTAAGAAAAGATAAACTGTTTGTCATTGATCATAAACTCGTCTCATTTGTGTTATTTATTCAATTGAAATCGAACTTTAATTTACAATTAAATCACTCGTTGATGAGCCAGATGAACGCCGCAAAAACAAAAATTTTGCGCTACATTCCACTGCAGACGCTGAAAGAATCTTAAAAAATGAGCTAATTAAAATATTTCATAATCTTAAAAAAAGTTATAATAAAAAAATCTACTTTGGGCATGGAATGATTGCTTTATAATTTAAGATTTACTCAGCTTCGTTTAAGAATTTTGAAGAAAAGAATTTAATTTTTGGTAAATGTATCAAAAATCATCACAAAATAAATATAATTCATCAATGTTTGTAAATCTAATCGTTTTAACAGATGACATATAAATGACATATCTTAAGTTCTTTGAATTTTTTAAATTTTTTATTTTTTTTTATTTAACGTCAACTAGTAAAACTACCCCTTCGTAAGTCATAAGGAATAGAATACAAACTTGCATGTATGTATGTGTGGTGTGTGAGTATATATATATAAGTGTGGTGTGTCTGTATATATATATATATATATATATATATGTGTGTGTGTGTGTGTGTGTGTGTGTGTAGTTTTAGACTCACTTGAACCATTAGACCTAGTTCAATCTGCATTTGAACCAGGCAATTTCGCAACAACAGCTAAAATTCACTCCATGGTACCTTATTGCTTTTTTATTCTTTAAAAAATCAGAATCTGACAGTCTATATTTGAAAATGTCATGTTCGAAATTAAAGAATTAATTGTTTAAAACATTAAAATTTTTAAATTGCTGATTAACCAGAGTTTTTTACCAAATACTAAATAGAACCGTCTTAAACAAAGCCGAAGAACAGTAAATTTAAAAGATAAATTGAATTAGTTATCTTTCTTCTCTTCTTATTAATACTGTTATTAATATTAATAATATTATTAATAATATTATCATCATTATCATTATTACTATTATTATCATTATCATTATTATTATTCATCATCCTCATAATAATAATTATGTTTGACACCCGTCGAAGGCAGAGTCCAGCATTTGTAAGGATAGATAGGTATGTGAGAGACTGCTGTCACTCATATTATCGTCATTCCTATAATCATTAGTATTATTAATATAATTTATATTACGATTATTAACCCTGTTATTATTATTAGTATTATCATTATTATTGGTTTGGCTCTTTTTTATTACAGTAGCCCACGTAATAAATGGTAAGACTGACGCCAGCCGTAACGACACCAATGGAGAGAAGGCAGATGAAAATTATCGAAAACGTAGACATTGGTAGAGCTTGGCCAGTCTCCATTCCCCTCAACTGCCAACTGACGATGAAGTTTTCCAGAAGGGAGGCGTTCAAGTCTGTGATTGTGATTTCCTGGCGGAAAATTATCTCATTTTAACTCCATCGACAGTTCAATTCTTACAATTTAATGGTAATAATAATTCTATCATTGTTATCGGTATAATTGTTATCGTATCATCTTCATTATCAGTCATCTTAATAATAATAGTAACATTGAGAACAATAATAACATTAATAATAATATTATTACTATTAATAATTTTATCTGTTCAATTGATCATTATCATCAACGTCCTTATCACCATCAGTGCCATCCTCACCATCGTTGTTACTATTAAAAGAAGGTGGTCTTACATTAGGGTATAGGGTCCAGTTGAATGCTATCTCCTTACCATTCATTTGTACACAGGTAGGCTCAAATTGGAGGCCCATAATATAAATTGACTCAAGCATCAACTCGTCTGCTGGCTTATACCCGCCAACACTCAATGTACTACTAAAAGAACTCTAAATTATTTGTATGAATATAATTAATTAATTTATTTAATTATGATAAATAACGACAATGAGGATGATGATGATGATGACAACGACGATGATGGTGATAATGACGTAACTTACTTGGGAAGCAGTGAACTTTATGAGGGTGTACTCGTTTTTCGTAATGGTGTCTATTGATGAATATTTTTCTATGTTAAACATCATCTTCATCATAATCATCATTATTTTCATCATAATCATCATCATTTTCATCATAATCATCATCATTTTCATCATAATCATCATCATTTTCATCATCATTTTCATCATAATCATCATCATTTTCATCATCATTTTCATCATAATCATCATCATCTTCATCATCATCATCATTTTCATCATCATCATCATCATTTTCATCATCATCATCTTCATCATCATCATCATATTACAGATCAAAACATCAAAAATTGCATCGTAATCAATATAATTCATCGAACGCACAGACAACACCAAAGGGGAAGTTCACTTCACGCATCACACACTCTCACCACAACTTACCAAATGTTTCACCATCGTCCCAAAACAATTCACCACTGGCGGTCTGATTCATATCCATTGCAACTAATAAACTTATGGGGTTCTTACGACTGTAAAGTATTTCATTTACAGAGAAAGAGAGAGAAAGAGAGAGAGAGGGAAAGAAAAAGAGAGAAAGAGAGAGAGAGAGGAGGTTAACGTGCATGTCGACAATTTTTTATATAATTTTATACAATTTTTTGAAATTTGATATAAATTTGTCAAGAATTTGAATGTATTTGCCAGTATTTTTCAACATTTTCATAAAAGCTAGCAAAACCAACCACTTAATACATTTTTTTATAACTTATTTTAAAATAATAAAAAAATTAAAACTATTTCCTAAAATATATGTTGCTACTAGTTCCTTAAGAGCAAGAGTTCATATTTTAAAAATTATATTAGTTTAGAAAGGTAGGTTTATAAAAATGTAAACAAATCGTTGTTTAAATTTCTTGCCGTAAAAATACAAACTGCCGGTTGATAGCGTAGATAATAATAATAATTATAATAATAATTATAATTATTATTAAAAATATTAAAATCATTTAAATAACAAGCCAACCTTAAAGCAGTTGTAACAGCCGACTTCTGGCGAGGCAAAACACTCCCACCTCTTATATAGAGATTTATTTTTTCGTAACTACTGTCCAAAAGATAAAAACCTCCATAACTCCGTTTACTGTGATGAGTGAATACGTCGTACCATACTCCCCTTGGGAGGTAGCCTTCAGATCTGAAATAGCTTTTAATCTGAAAAGAAACAAATATTGAGTGGGAGTTACAGGGCAGATGCTGACAAAATGTGTTAGTCAGTCAGTCAGTAAGTCAACCAGCCAGTCAGTCGGTTAGTCAGTCAGCCAGCCAGTCAGTCAGCCATCTGATTTTTGTGATATAGTTGAGGTTTCAATTAAGGTTTGATGGTACAGTATTGGAATGTTGGAAATTGTAAAAAGAGCAGACGTAACTAACAGGCTCTAAGAAAGGGCTGACCAAAAGTGAGGTGCCCCATAGAAACTGTTTCGTGGCGTAGTACGTTTCTAAATCATTAGGGAATCTGAAAGAAAGAAAAAATCGTTCGTTCAGTTTTTGAATTGATCAATGTCTGTCTGCTAAAATCTAAACAAAAATTTTAAATAGTTTTAAAAATAATTAATAATTCTTTTTATAACTGAAAAACAATAATTATTTGATAAAAAAAAAACAATTAGAGGAGTGAAAATATTTTGTTCATGGTTCAATTATTTCTGTTTTAATAACTTGAGTCGTTTTTTATAAACGGACGCTGACTTCTGAATCAGAACTTTTTTTAACACCTCAGTGCATTTCTAGCCCCTCAATAATTTGTAAAGAAGACGGTGAAATAAACGTAAAAAAAGACAAACAAAGACAAAAAATACAAGAACATTGGCAAATGTTTGGGTCAATCAATCAATCAATCAATGATCCTCTGTAGTCCCTTAAGGGACCGTTGATGCCGATGGTATGTTTGGGTATTATGGCTTAATTTATATTTTTGATTCGTCAAGCCTCTCATTAATTATGAACATTTATTGTAAACTTTCAAAAAGTTTTTGGTTATAATAGACAACTGTACACACTTGAGTGGTTTATTTATAAATTTGCGGATGTGAAGTAATAAAATAATAATTGTTGCTTTCAAATTTCACACAAAAAATTTCAAAGTCACAGAAAAAATTAACAAAAATGAACAAAATGCAGTACTCGGCTCAAACAAAACAAAAACAATCTCAACAATGAACTGAAATTTGCACTGTTTATTGCATTGTTGTTTCTTCAAAAAATTTCAATGAGGCTGATTGTAGATAACGGAGCTCTTAAAAGTCAGCATATAGTTTATCATTTAGAATTCGCTAAACATTTTTATATAATAAAAATTATTTAAAGACGGACACAGTGCACGACAACGAAACGTCTTCCAAAAGAGCCAAGCAGGCCTATTTACATAGCAGCCAATACACATGTTGAGTACCAGAGTGTAGGAGTCAAATATGAATGTACTAACGCAAAAGACAAAGGCCGAATGACTGGACTGCCGTCTAGCTGGTTCAGATAAAACTGAGTGTACATGAATGGCAAGAGGGAGTATCTTAGCTCGATGGCATCTTTCATTATTTTCCGGGCGTATGAGCTCCATCGTCCAGCCCCTGGATCCTGGCTCTGGCAAGTTAAATAATAATTGAAAATATCGACTAACTATTTAGCAATAGGACTAGAGGTCAACTTAACTGAACCGAACATCTTCAACAAACAATCTAACAGAATAAACAGATGCCATGAAATTTTCGCAAACAGTCTAAAACGGCCAAAATAGACGATAGACTAAACAAAAAATCAATCATAATAATTTTTAGAGAAGTACCAAACCAGACGGCCAACCGACTAATTAATAAACCAATAAAATAGTTATGCAATCATTCAATCGATTGAAATCATTCGAATGAGCAGCACTAACGGCGTTGTCTTCGTCATTATGATTCCTCATAAATGGGTAGAAAGCTCCGAGTTGGGTCCATCTGATGCATAGATCTTCATTGGAGTCGTCGGCGAATCCACAAACATCCGTCCCGACGAACGGGATGCCGAACATTTGTGAGTTTAACAAACCTACACTTGCGCGTGGGGACGATAATAAGTGATTTTGGAAATTTGAATGATTGTGAAGAATTCAAATAATTTAGTCCGATCAAAGGTCAAAGGTTATAGGTCAATCCACAAACATTAGTTTGCCAAATGTAGTTGGTGTAGTTGTGATGTGGGAAAACATGACCTTGGCTGTTAGGTTGATATGTCATAACCTACTGTTTTTAGGTTCAAAGCCAAGTCGAAAAATCAATTTAAAAATTTAAAATTTGTTCTCCATGCTCTTAACAATTCATTACATTCCCTATTATTTTTAATTATTATTGAAAAAAAATAATTTAATTTATTTAAAAAAAAATTCCTTTATTAATTTTTTAAAAGTATCAGCAACAAACAAACAGTTGATGCGAATGCACGTGACGCATCATAAATATAATGTACGTCATCGGTAGGGAACTCGTTGCAATCAAACCTAGTTACTCCGACATCAGTGGCAGGCACCTTAACCATTATGCCATCGCGTCGTGCAGTGTCGAGGTGAATGTCAGGTGGCGAGCAACATATTTGATTTATTGTATGTTATAAAACAAATAACGAACAAATAATTACATAAAAATCAATCCGTACTTTTTATAGAATATCTCATGTCATCCCAATCAGATTTCCAACCGGCTGACCAATGCTGTCCATACTTTCCATGACTTGGAAATGTAGATCTTGAAACTGACAGAGTCCTCTTGCCGATTATTTTAGCGAGCACTCTGTGATCGGCGAACAATGATGTAGGTGCTGATGTTGTCCCGATGTGTAATATATGTTGGGAAACATTTCTCCATATTTTCTCTTACTGCTGCTATGCTGCTGACGAGCGCTGCTTCAACGTCACATACTGTGCAACAGCAATTAACAACAACAACAACAACAACAACAACAACAACAACAACAACAACAACAACAACAACGTCATCAACAAAACACACAAAAAAAACAACAAAAAAGATCAACAAAACCAACTTCTGTGTAACCATCGCCATACTCAGTCCATACAAATTGTGCAGGTTATAGTGCGTTGAAATGTATTGACGGGCCGAAGCACACAAGGTTTTATGCTCCAGTTTTCCATTTCCTCTGGTATCTTTTTGTTTATTTTTGTACAACCCTTTCATAAGTATTCCCCAAAGACATCATTAACAAACACAGTGGTGTTTATGGGTGGGCAAAAGGCCATTTTTGTGGGAAATCCACCAAAAATTGACGTGACAAACAAAACGAAAGGTCGCCAGCATAATTTGGCCTACGCAACAACCAACAATTTTGGCTCCACCGTCAAAATGTCAAAATTATTTAAACATTTTCAAAGTTGTCTAGATCCGCCATGAACATATTGTTAATGCAATTTCACCTAAATCAGCTCATTGCAACATCGCATGTTGTAGAAGTAATAAACTCGCTTTTGAACCCGCTAACGGAGAAAGCAGTGACTGGCGCATTAACCATAACACTAACGTGCTGTTAACTTGTATAGTGCTCTAGCCAAAGAATAAATTGCAGCGATAATAGAAATGTTAACATGGATAAAAAATAGTATTTACGAAAGCAGGTGGTAGCTTTGATAACGACGATGATGAAAACTTATGAAATGATTCGTTATTGGTACGATACGATACGATATGATAACAAAACGGACCTGGAACATAGGGAGGTCGATCCAGGCTATCGTTTGTACAGCCAAAAGTAGAGCCGGAATCCAAATTCGATGGTTGGTTCATATCCTAAGAGAGAAAATAACATTAAAATTAGCCATTTTTTAGTTATTAAGTGCGTTTTTATGCCTCGATCTCTGAATGCCATAAATAAAAATTTGGAAAAAACCCCAGAAACTCACGAGACATAGTCCATCAAATGGCAAAACTTTATGGAAATCTTCAGCACTTTCCAACCACCAGCTTGAAGCGTTAGGATGTGTAAAATCGGGGTACACGGTCGGCCCGGGCCCTAACCTCCCCTCCAATATGTCTCCCGCAGAGTTTCGTATGAATACGTTTTGTTGTATTCCTCTATCGTATGGCGGATAGTGGCCTGGATACATTCTGCTGATACCTGGGTACTTGGTTGAGAGTTGATGCTTTGCTATGTTGGTGTTCAGCAGATAGATTTTCAGTTTCTCACATTAAATCTCGGCAGTAAATTAAAACATTCAACATGTACTAAGACTGTTGATTTATTTTTCAATCCACATTAAGAAACTGTATGAATAATTTTTGTGTAAATTTAATTTTGTGTTACCAACAGAAAATAATTTTGTATTTTCTCGTTTATAGTATTGCAATAGCAACAACAATAATAAAATAATAATAATAATAATAATAATAATAATGGCATGAGCAGTTCTACCAGTGTAATGATAGATTTCATGGAATTGTTGTGCAGTTCCTCCACCAAATGAGGCAAACCTTTGTAACGAGTGCCATCGTAGGTCCACATCTTCCCATTCTCCATGTGGTCCACACCGATCCACTGTGCCTCCTTCGGGCGAGCAGTACATTCATTATGGTTTCATTGATGAAGATGTATCATTCAAATTTATTTCAAATGTAACTCTTTGTTTAAAACTTTAAGTTTGTAATGTTTTAGCAACGCAACTGAGGAGCGTGTGACATACTGGCACCTCCATGCATTCGCACCCGGCCACTACAACACGCCAGACAGCCAGCTGAAACTTATAATAAATCAGTAACGATAGCAAGAAGAAAACAAACGTATGGGATGCCTAAATCTCTGTTCCTCTCAATAATACTCTTCAAATGGTCAATGTCCTGGTAGTTCGAATTTGAGAGATGAAACCCTAATGCCCAAAATGGCGGCATGGCGGGAATTCCAATGAACCGGACGTATTGTTGCACAACATTTTCCATGGTTGGGCCGGTGAAGATGTAGAAATCAAGGACGCCACCTATCGAACGGAAGGTCAGGGCTGGAGTTGGCTGTACGTCGAAGTCTGGGGGGTTGGAATTGTTTGAATAACTTTCCGCTAGATTTTTTAAATATCACCAATTTATGGTTGTGTGTGTGTGTGTGTGTGTGTGTGTGTGTGTGTGTGTGTGTGTGTGTGTGTGTAACTCACCCACTGCATTACTATTAAGAAACAGAACGCCGTGTGAATTGCGACTCCTGTTGCCGACGTTTATATAGAACGGGTGCTCGCCTATTAATGTGGACCCGCTCTGGTATAATAAAATAATAGATATTAATAATATAAATTGCAAACGTTTTTTACATTTTTGGTAGTTAAAATTTGAGATTTTAAAATGTCTTCAAATGAAAATAACTATCAAAAGATTAAATCCATCACGAAATTCAAATGACTGACCATTGGTGTTAGGTCACGAGCCCAGTAAGAATACCTACGCCATTTATAAGCATGGCGACCGTCCTCTCCCAAGCCAAACAGAATATTTGATTGAAGAAGTGTACTTATTTGGAGGAATTGATCTGCGTATATCAGAGGTGCGCCGGGAATGAGACTGTTGAATCTAGGTAGTTTCAGTTCGTCTTTTATTCATTCAATGAACTCATTTAATTTTATTTCTTTTTTGTTAAACAAGATTAATTTTTTTTCTCAAAAAAATAATATGTAAAAATATTAGAGCTACTGGCAAAGGTCGCCTTTTTAAGTGCCGCTAAAAGAATGGAAAACATTCATTCAGTTCACTGTTTATTACAGACTCATCATCGGGATGTTTTTAAAATTACTGAATGTTATTGTTGTAGCCAGTGTTGTTGAAATACTCAAATGTCGAGTTCTTAAATACTATTAAGGTATTTATATACCCTAAAATACCTAATAGCACAGGTTGATAACGTATTTAACTCAAAATTATCCTATTCAAACTCACAATATTTCGTTGGAATTATGTCTAGTTACTTTGATACCAAAAGGTTTGAATTCGAAATCAACATTATAGTCGACATCGTCAGGTTTGCTAGTTGGAGGTTCGGGCGTATGGATCGGAACCTCATACCTCCAGCTTTCTGAATCGACAATCTATGATAAACACGTAAACAAAGTGATATCAAATCAATGGTTTCACTTTTCATCATTTAAAAATTAATCAACACAAACCTACAAACCTTGAATTGAAGTATCTTTCTACTGTGATACCAGACGTAGAGCGTTAAATTACGGATATTATTCGGCCAGGAAGAATTACCCTGACTTATCAAAAATCCCTTGTGACCATTTGCAAGGTTAACTAAATTTTCGAGCTTGTAGGAAGGATAATTTGTCGGAAAGTAGCAGCTACTACTACTACTATCACTACTACTACTACTACCACCACTACTACTACTACTACTACTACTACTACTTCTACTACTACTACTACTACTACCACTACTATTGCTGACCCTTGCTATTGCAGCCCATCCACAACAACCTCTTCGATCACAACTGGCTTGGTTGTTGGTGGTTCCAGGATAGCAATCAAACCTCCATTCGTCAGGACCGAGACACTTGTTAGCTTTGTGGACATTTTCACAGATGGCTATGCCCACAAAAAGTTGTAGCACGAAGCAGAAAAATACCGAAGCAGTAGATGAAAGAAAGATTTTCATTGTCTATTCTAACCTCCTATCAGTTGTTAAAATAAATTTTTGTTTAATTATTAACAAGTTTTTAGAGTCTAGCCACGAATCAACCGCAGCCAAACGACAAACTGAACTTCACTCACCTAGATATGTGAATATTTGTATGGAAAATTTGAATTAGAACAACGCTCAAATGATTGCATACCTAGACAGACACATCATTGCCAACCTCAACAGTGATCGCTGAAGTTTATTAAGTTTTATACGTAATATCAAATTGTTAATTTCTGCAGGGCGTAATTTACGTAAGCTCGTTTTAACTATTGGTTATCGTGAAATTAATGATAAGAAATATTTTTAGCCACGTATAAGAGAGAGAGTGTGTGTGTGTGTGTCTTTGTGTGTGTGCCTTTGTGTGTGTGGGTGTGTGTGAAAAAAAGAGAGAGAAAGATGAGTGAATGTATGTGTGTTGATGAGTGTATGTATGTGTGTTGTGAAAGTTTAGTATGTGTGTGTGTGTGTGAGAGAGAGAGAGGTTATGTGTGTATGTGAGAGAGAGAGAAAGTGTGCATTTGCTTGAGTGCGTGTACAAAACTAGGACACATCAAGATATGACAATAATAAACATTATAGATAATGAAGAATAATAATTAAAAAAAATATTAGTCAACTTAATCATAGCCATTGTTTTTGAAGTTTGTCATAATTTCTAGGAGAGTATCTGTGGCTGACTTAAGGGGTGCCACCAATCCATAAAAATTCTAAAATCTGCAACACATTTAATCATATTAATATGTAATTCCCACATAAATCAGTGACGTGTTAAAATAAAGAAGTAACGTAAAGCTATAAAACCAAAAATTAAAGTTCTGATATGTCTCCTCTGGTTTTACAATTTTCCCGTATGTATAATATATATATTAGTATTAATTTTAATTTATAAAGCGTCCTATATTAAAGCCAAAAGTTGTGTAGACACCTGTACATTTAACGACCCAAATTTTTGCTTAACCTCTCAATAGATAAGGGGGTAGATGTTTTCGAGAGTTGATAACCAGCTACAGGGTAGGGAATAGTATGTGTAAAGCATGGCATGCACATGTACCATGAACATAATACACACATAAACTTTTTTACCTTTCTTTCTCATGTATACGCATACATGCATGCATACATTTATACATACATAGGGGTACATACATACATAGGGATACATATATACATGCATGTATGTTTGTTTGTATGTATGCATGAATATATGTGTATGCATCACACACACACACACACACACACACACACACACACACACACACACACACACATACATACATACATCTGTCACCCACTCATCTTTATCGTTTGCAATATCTGCTTAACCCACTCATTTACTCCCAACCAATAGTAGCACAGCACTATTCACCCTACTATACCGAAAATCCATCATCCAACCTCACCTATCACCCATCATCCATTACACCATTTCTTTCACAAATCTTAGAAGAGCTTATTGTCTAAACATACATCACTCCAGACTATTATTCTTGTTACTACCACAAAAATATAGTTTCACATTTTGCCAAAATCCATGACTGATGTGATCATCAATGCTACATATATAATACATTCCTTGAAATTTATTGCTAATCCTTTATGTTATCAACAAGACAAATTCATGAACTGTCTGCCTAGATCCAATTAAATTGCTATAAGCACGTACCAGAGATTTGACGCAGATTGGTTCTTGTGGCTTCGAATTAAAATCTCTGTTCTGTTTTTAAAATTTCTCACTTCGCCTATTTTCACTTATCTATTTTTTCAATTCGTACTTTAATTTCCATTTTTTACTATGATGACTTTTATATATGTGTATAAATTACTTATTAGTTAAGTATTATTTACTGATTATTTAATGAAAGAGTTTCATTGTCATTTTAAATGTACAGTACATATTTAATAACCTAGTTGGGTGTAACTTTAATATGGCTGTATGTGTGTGTATATATCTATATAACAAATTTTTACAGTTAGTTTTTTTTATAAGTTTATCTACCTTTGTCTCTATCAGTTTATTTTACACTTACTTAATGGCTAATAACAACAAATTAAGTTCTTGGCTAACAGATGCCAAACCAAAAAAATTTAAGAATTCCAAATTTCAAGAGCAAATAAAATTTTGTTTTGTTTCGTTTTGTTGAGAGAATAATTAAATGACTTTTCTTTTCTGTTTATCATATGATGCTCAAAATCATATTTTTTTTCAAAATTTTTAAGTTGCAGCATATTTAGCCACAATTAGTTAATTGAAATTTATAAAGAAATATAATTATCTTAATTGATGAGTAAATTAAAGCGAGTGTGACAAGACATCTACGACGACCCAACTGTAGTTTTTTCATTATTTCAAACAAAACAGTGAAAATTAAATCTCTAAAAGAATATTGTATAAATGAATAAAAGCATATGGAGTAAAAATCAATTGATATTAACTCAAAATACGTATAATAAAGACACAAAACTCATTCTATAAAAATCTTAGGGTTGACCGGAGCTGTCAACATAAACATTCTCAAGATTTATATTAATTAAACGTTATTTTCAAATAAAATGACTTCAAAAGATTCGGACATTTGTCAAATAGAATAAATGTTATAACACTCTTTCAAATGTTTGATCGTTATTTGTTACAGAAAATGCTAGGTAAAAAAAACAAATCATTGTTATTCTAATGCTATTCATAGCTGTTAAACCATATAATCTTTTCATACCACAGGGGATTGTAAAAAAATCTACTATTGGCTATATAATATAAGACCGGTGAATGGCGAATTTAGTAGCCAGGTTTGAAGCGAAGTAGTAAATGTGATTTATGTGGTTACTTTTATTAGTTTGGTGTTTCTATTACTGTTTGTGTTCATCTATCAGAAATCTTGAACCTACGGAATAACGAACAGTTTTGGAAATATAGAGATCTTTAAAGTTATAACAGTGGTGTTTGTAGTAACTATCGTCAAAGTGTTACAACACTATCTTCAATTGAACAGGATTGATATGTTCATTTCTTCAGTAGATGACTTTTGCTAAATTCTACAAATTAACAAATTTAATTTATTTAAAATTGAAATTTTGTATTTTCACCGGTAAATTTTTTTGAAAAAAATAATTATTTTACTGATTATAAATTTACGTGCAACTAAGAGCGGCATTATCTCGGCGATCTATTAGTGAATCGAATTCCGACAGAAGAGTAGGAATGATTGAAAATTCGAATAGTGAAGTTTCTACATCGGGAAATAAAAACGAGACTGCTCTCATAAAGGACAACTACGATGGCTCTAATTACGACGAATGCGACAACTACGACGGTGTGGATGACGATAAAAACATCCAAAGTCGTAACATCGAGATCATAGAGCGATTGGATGATGATGAGATTAAGAAATTGAGGTTTGCTACTATGAAATGGTATTTGAATATCGTAAATTATCAAATCAAATTGACAATTTATATATTTTCTATAAAAATCAATCAACTGTTTGAATATTTGTGGAGTTATTTCAGCGTCAGAATATAATTCAAAATTGGACAATTATTTCAAGACAAAATGAAAACCAGATTAAATTGAAAATTGCTGCAAATCATTTTAAAATATTAATTAGATAACTGAAATTATGAATTATAAAAATTATATGTCAAAAAATTATTCTTTTTGGTCGTATTTAAACAAATTTTTTAAAAAAGTGAATAAAGAATTTTAATTTTGCTTCACTTTATTCCGACAAAACGTCTTCACAGTTATTTCCAGAGTTTGATGAACTTCGTAAAAGCCTGTATAGGAACTGGGGTGTTTGCTCTGCCGATTGCCTTCAAGTATGGAGGACTCTGGGTGCGTATCTTTTATTAAGATCACAAAGAAAAAATCAAATATTTTTAATGAATAATGAATAATCATTTGCGATTGTTTATCATAATAATGTTTTTGAATAATTTGTTTTCTATATTCAATTTTATTCACTGTCATGTTGTATTTTAATTTTTTTTTATATTTAAATTCCAGATCAGCTTCGTTTACTTAGCGTTCTTTGGATTGGTAACCACCCATGCAATGCATCTCCTCATTAAATCTTCGAGATTTGTTTCTCAGAAGTTCGTGTTTTTGTTAACAATAAGTATTCATTTTAGAGACATTTAACAAACTCCAAAATGCGTCAAAATTTTGTGTTCGCATCATAAATACCCACTAAGAATATCTCCCCTCCGACTAATCTCGTGTACCTAGCTTCACTGTGAATGTCATCACAAAAGTTTCCTACATTTTAAAACCTAACTTTTACACCAACCTAAACAAGTTTGCAATTCTGTATGAGAATTAACCGTATGAAAAGAATTGTAAGAACTTTTTTAATAAAAATTTTTCAAAGAGCAAACAGATCAGGAATGAACTACGGCCAGGTTGTTGAAGAAGTTTGTCTGCTGGGTCCTCAACCAATCAGGAACATTTCCAAACATTTGAAGTCAGTTTTGTTACGTTAGTCACATTTTGGCTGTCTTAATCTTAACGACGGTGTAGTGGATGTTCTTCATGTTGCAGAGACTGGTTTCGAATACAATAAATCGCGCCTATAAAATGCCATGTGCGTGTATGTTGGCATTTTTAAAAAAATTAATCAGGGAAGCATTCAAAGCAATGATAGTAGTAGTAATGGAAACAAATTCTATTTTCAGTCAATTTTTTAGCTTCATTGTTATGTAACAAAAAAAATATATTTGCAATGTCATCTACTCTATCAGAAATATTTATGTAATATTACAAACTTCAACATTGTTTTAATGTAGCTATATTATATTGTAAGGGCTCTCAAAAGTGGCATAAATTTTTTAAAATCTTCAAAATAAACACTACAATTGTTGAAGATATTTCTAACGTAATCTATCAATCAATCTTCGTTTAGCGTCCAAAGACCCAGTTTTCCGAGGTAGGACGTTGTTTTCTTTGCCATCAACTTTTTGCGCCAAATTAGACGATCAGTTGTATTCATTTCATTTAAATTTAGAGCTTTCATGTCTTGCTCGATTGTTTGCGACCAGGACTTCTTTGGACAGCCTTTGGGACGTGTGCCAGGTACTTCAACATCTGCAAGAGAAGTTATGGCACTGTTTCCACTTCGTTTGACATGACCAAACCACCGCAGACGGTGTTGCCGGCATTCGTCCTTTATATCATCTAAACCAGCACGACGCAGGATTTCGGTAGATTTGATGTAGTCCTTCAAATCTACCGAAATCCTACTTCGTGCTGGTTAACATAATGTTTTCTAACATAATCTACAATTGTTATACTACCAAATGTGTATTGCTTTACATTAAGCGGTTACATTCACTGACTGCCATTGCTGCTTGCTAGCAGTAGCACAATGTATTTCAGTTTTCAACAGCTGCTACTGAATTCACTTCGTTGTTCTACTAGTGTATCAGCACCCTCAATTCAAACTGAGAACGATTGTTTCTCTTCGATTCAGTTAAAGTTGTATGATGTTTTTTTTAGCACAATTTGAGTTCAAAACAAATTATGTTCAAAATGAAATTGCGTTCAAATTTATGTTATTTTTTCGGACAGAGTAAGATTATCAAATTGCTAATTAAATTTCATTTGTTTATCGGTTAATTTTTGTTTCTTTTTCATTTATTTGTTTGTTTATACATTTAATTGTCTGTTCGGCTGTTTGATCGTTCATTTCATTTATTCTTTCGTCTTCTCGTCTGTTAGTTTTCTTGTTCATTCGTTCGTTTATTCATTTATAAAATAATTATTTTTTGACGTTTAATGATTTTAATGTAATGGCTGACTTATCAATGAAGAACAATGGCTTCCAATTCGATTGTTCAGCAGGCCTTCAAAACCCATCTTTATAAAATATGATTTCTTTTAATTTTTAAGTTAAGACGTCAGAAATGTTTGATATATAAGTTCGAAAAATTTCTATATATTTGGTTTGTTTATGCATTTTATTATATTATACCTATCTGTGTGCTAGGTATAGTACACGAAAATTGATGCTAATAATTCAGCTGTCATTTTCGTCTACATTGATGAAACAAAATAAATTTTAAATATGCACATAGGCTCATACACACATGCACTTAATTTTTAATTAATTAACTAATTTATTCATTCATTCATTCATTCATGCATTAATTCATTCATCATTCATTCAATCATCCATTTATCTATATAACATAAATATCTCACTAATTAATTCACCGACCCACAGAATTTTCACTTACTTTATTCTGTGTCTAACGCAATTTGGCTTCAGCGCGTCTTACATCGTGTTCGTGGCCTACAACGTCCAAGTGGTCAGTTTGCGTAAATTTACTTGTATACATGTACATACGTGACACATACACACAAACGCACACACACTCACATACATTGTACATTCTTACAATTACATTTTTATACGGAGCGTTTTGTATTTATTGCGTGAATATTTCCAAATGAACCCACAACTAAAATACACATTTTATTAACTGTACGTGTTAATAAAATTTCCATTAAATTTTTTAGAATCGAGCGGGTAGGTAGTAATATTTTTTTGTAATTTCTGGAAAATGATTTGTGAGTACTACAAAAAAACGTTTTTATGTTTAGACGATTTATAATTTTATTATTTTAATTTAGAAAAAACATAATTTTTTAAAGGTAGTGGAAGAATATTTACCCTCAATGCAATGTTCCACTCTTATTTATCACTCGATCATCGCCCTTTTCCTCATCCCAACCTTGTGCATCACACACCTGAAGACACTTTCGTTTTTCTCTCTAGTCGCAAATATCCTGATAGCACTCAGTTTGGGAGTCGTGTTGTACAGTTGCTTCGTTGGCATGCCCCCCGTCGATTCCAGGCAAGCTTATGGCTCATGGAAAGATTTTCCGCGTTTCTTCAGCATCGCCTCATTCGCGTTCGATGGAACTGCGATGGTTTGTTACCAAATGCTCTCAACTTTAAATAAATAATTTTTTTTTTCGTTTTTTTCGAAACAATTTAAATTTCATTTATACTTTTGAAATTGTTCTACAAATTAAGATCATACCAACTGAGAACCACATTAAAAATCCAAAAAGTTTAGACGGAACGTTCGGAATCATCAACATCGCCATGCTTTTTGTAACGATTTCCTATTTGGGTAAAGTTCATTTTATATCTTGTATCAGTTTCCAACATCTTGCACAACGTTCATGAAATAAAATTGCTTCGAAGAAACTGACCACGAATAGAGACTCGGACTAGCGATAAATTCATTTTGACGATTTTGGTTTTTTATGTGAATCAATCAATAAGCCGAGCAGACTCACTAATTGATTCATATTAAAATGATCTCTTAACCGATGATGGTCATTTGGTCAAGCGGTCAAAATTAGAAGCAAACATTCATTTATTAAACTTTTTATACAAAAATAATTCAGTTATCGGGTTCTTTGGTTTCCTCAAATATGGAGAAGCCGTTAAAAGCAGTGTAACTTTGAATCTTCCGAACACGATGTTAGTTATGCCGTCGTACATTTATTTCTTCTGTAATTATTCAAAAGCAAGCTCTGCTTGGTTTATAATTGGGACTGTTTCTTCACGAAATTATTAAAAAGACACAAATGTCTTAAATTTCTAAAAGTTCCAAGTCTATGTAATTAATTTCTAACAAAATATGTTTAGATTTTACAACGTCGTTCGGCTCCTACTTGCACTATCCATATTCATGTCGTATGCCATCCCGTTCTACATTCCAATAAACTTCATCTGGTCCATTCTTCAACCGAAACTAACCGATCGTGCTTTCTTTCACAAGTTCGGAGAGTATTTCTTGAAGATGTTCTTTCACGTCATAATATGTCAGTTTTTTCATCATTTTCAACATTTCCTATGTCAAATTTTCAATTCAAACTATCATCGAACTTTATTTAACTGTCACTAGTTTTTGATTACTTAAAAAGTATCTTCTATTTATAACAAATATTCACCAAAAGCAAATTTTGTTTTCAAAAGTCGCATTTGTTGTAGCGGTGCCACACCTGGAGTCGATAATAGCCTTGATAGGAGCTCTGTTCAACACTCCATTAGCTATCGCTCTACCTGCACTCCTCGACATCATCCTTTGCCATTTTCTCAGAAGTTACGAAAGTCTCCCTCCAATAAGACGTCCGCTCTGGCTAAAATTGAAAATATTCAAAAATTGCTTCATCGTTTTTCTTGGTACTGCAGGGACTGTTGTAGGCACCCTGGTGACTGTGGTCAGGATTGTAAGAGTTTCAATAAATTTTTAAGCATGATTTAAATAAACCATTTGTAATCATTTTGTTTGTCAGATGTTCGTTTATTAATTTAAATTCCTTTTAAAACCATTCGCCAAAAGTTTGAAGTAAGTGATATCATATAACATTTACGGTTTCTTACGGCAATGAATGATACTTTAGCATTTCATACTTTATTTTTTGTGAACTGAGGAGTGAAAACGAGTGAAAAACTGAGGATTGAAATATAAACGAATGAGTAAAAGAATATATGAATAATTTTATTTTGATCTATATGTAATTAACAGCATTTTAGTAATTATAAAATAATGTTTTATACTATTTGGTCCTAAAATTAGAACAGATATTTTTTATCCAGTTATATATTTAAATAAAATTTCTATAGAAAGGGTTGAGTCATTTAAATGTTTAGGAGTTATTTTACCCTCTAATTTATCTTGGTTGAATCATATCAACATATCTCCTGTAAACTGTCTAAAAACTTGGATCTTATTTATCGTTTGAAGTTTAGATTTCCTAGATTTATCTTAACAACTTTATATAACTCTCTTATTCTTCCTTATTTGACTTATTGTTTTTCTGTTTGGGGCCGTACGTCTAGCTCTAGCTCAAAATTTTTTTCTTCGCATTCTGTTTAAATTAAAAAGATTTGTATTATGAGTTTATACTATGAAACAGCAAATATTTTTACCATGGCATAAACCAATTACATATTAATTATCTATTACTATCTTTTTTTTAAATATATAAATTAAATTATTGTCAACCTCTTAAAGATTAGATTAATTTATTTAAAAATACTAGGCTAAATTGTTCACGTTCTAATTCTAAATTTTACTTTTTGAAACCTAGAACAAAATTTTTCCTCAACTCTGTCTTATACATCTCTATGCATCTTTGGAATTCATTGCCAATGACTACTAAAAATTCTTCTTCTCTTGCTCTTTTTAGAAAATCTATTTGCTCATTCAGTCTAATTATTTCAACCATGTCTTCTGTTAATGCGAGCGTTTCCCGTTATATACTTTATATTTAGTCAATTTCAAGATAGTTTAATATTTAAATATTTCAATTATTCTTATTTTTTTTCTTATTTATAGAACTATCATTATTTCATTGTAAAATGTGAACATTTTTTTCTTATTTATAAATTTTGGTGCAAGTTATATCTTCGGGTCTCCAAGCTTTTTTGCTGAATAAACTCATTATTGAATTGAATTGAATGTTATGTTCAACTAATAACCTTAACACAAATTGTTCGCATTCTTAATGTTTAATTAATAATGTCTGAATTTTTTGTTCAAATACATTCAAAACCTTTCAAAATAACGATAACATTATAAATTAATTCATCGGCATTAATATATCATTCAACTAAAATAGATAACATAATTCCACATACATTCATTCACACACACACACACACACACACACACACACACGCACACACACACGCACACACACACACAAACAAGAGGGCACGTATTTTTGTAATCACGTACACACAAAAATTTATTACACTTATAAACACACATGTTCACATAAGCAAACTCAAGTACACGCACGCACGCAAGCACACAGGCATACGTACATACACACACAGACAAACACACACACAGACACACACACACGGACGGACAAAAAATCAATACATGTAATTGTTGATGATCCTTTCAAGATGTTCTTGCTTGCCTGATATCTTCTTTGGTTCGCCGCTCTCCTCTATGAATATCTGGAAAGTGATGACGATGATAATGGCCATGATAACATCGCAGATAGTGATGATGACGACGATGATGATGATGTTACAATGATGATATTCTGATGATGATGATGATAATGATGACGATGATGATGAAGATGTAGGTAGAAATGAATGAACTGGATGAAAAATTCAGTTAAGATCGATGATAGTGATGAAAATAATTTTTTTATTTTTTTATTTATTTTATTTTCAATAAGGGAACCAAATAAGTTTAAATGAAAAAACTTGTGGAGAGGCCACCCTAAGTACTTTACATGAGATATATATGCAATTTAAAACAGAACAGAAAATATACAAATTAAATTTCAATGCATGCAAAAATCGATAAATATAATCAGTAGGATTAACACTCGAAAAACAAAGTTAATATCTGAACATATAAGTATATACAGATATTACTAATGAATCTACAATCAAAAACAGAAAGTAGATTGGCAATGTGAGATAATTTATAGTATTTGATACAATAATTAAAAGTATGGATTGATTGAAGAGATGAATAAACGAGTCTAAGTGGACAGAAACATATGCTGAATTTAAAATAATTATTAGCGATGAAATGAGCCATATATAGTGTAATATATAAAAGGTTAAGATTTAGATGGTGGTGTCGGGATCAAGCAAATTTAACCGCGATCTCAGTTTAATTTTAAAATGGTACAATTCAGTGATAACCCTAATATCTGGGGGTACAAATAATTGCCAGATCTTAGGGCCCAAAATTTTAAGACTAGTTGCAACGAGCTTAAGGCGGGTTTTTGATGGATAAATAACAGACGCGTGTCTTGTGTTCAATATTTGGACGGAATTACTATAAATATAAAAGTTAGAAAAAGAGGGAGGGAGTAAGTTGTTCAGAAATTTAAAAACAAAAATAGCCGTGAAGTAGATGTAAAG
>NW_008705495.1:228010-231865 GCF_000326865.2 Helobdella robusta | reverse complement strand
ATGGAAGTTAAGGCCTTTGAAGATTGGTAATTGTCAATAGTGACGTATTGATTCCGATGTGAGAGATAACTTTGAATCCACCCGAGAGCTTCTCCTCGAATACCATAACAACTTAATTTATCAAGTAAGATGCTGTGATTAATAACGTCAAATGCTTTCGAAAGGTCTAAAAACAAACCAACTGAGAGTTTTTTGTCATTGAGTTTGGAGAGGATGTGATGGACATAATCGAGTAGAGCAAGTTCCGTTGAGTGGCTAGGGCGAAAACCATATTGGTTGTTGCAAATAATTTTATGTACTTCAAAGAAAGAAAATAGTCTGACATAAACTGCTTTTTCTAGTAATTTTGACAACGGAGACAGTAGAGAAATCGGCCTGTAGTTATTAATGTCGGCATTATCTCCTTTTTTAAATATGGGAATAACTTTCGAGGTTTTAAAGCAGTCCGGAAAAATTCCTGAACTAAGAGATAAGTTGAAAATATGTAGAAGGGGTACTGTTATATTGGATATTATGTTTTTTACAAGAAACATATTTAATCCATCATCTGAATAAGATTTCTTGTTTTTCAACTTGCCAGCTAATGTTAGCAGCTCGGAGCGAGTAATCGGATGGAAGCAAATAGAGTGAGAATTAGGCGGTGACATGTGGGACAAAGGATCTGTATCAACTGAAGGTAGGTTAGAGAGAAGTTCGTTGCTGATGTTTATGAAGTGTTCGTTAAAGTGTTTACATATTTCAAGTTTGTTTTGTACCTTATTATTGTTGATGATGAGTTTTGATATTTGTGGAGAAGAATATCTAGTATTTAAAGCTTCTTTGATCAAGTTCCACTGTGATTTAGAATCATGAATTTTATCGAAGCGGTGAATGTAGAAATCACGCTCAGTCTTTCTTTTAATCCGGGTGAAGAAATTACGATACCTTTTATAAGCAGAAATGTTGCACTGCGACGGAATTTTAAGGCTTTTGATGTAGAGTTTATGTTTAATTTTGGATAAATGGATGATGTGTTTGTTGACCCACGTTTTTTTATAAATATAATTGACTGGAAGCAGAGGGGAAACGGAGTCCAGAATATAGAAAAGAATGGCATAAAACGTAGAGCAGCATGTATTAATATTATCTTGAGTAGTGACAGATGACCAGTCTTGGACAGAAAGTTGGAGGTTGATTTTCCTAAGAGAATCAGGACAGAGATTTCTACGAAGTTTAATTGGAGCTGTTGGAATGGGGAAACAATGATTTGGACATAAAGCGAAAATAGGAAAATGGTCGGAAAAGTCATGTAAAAGAATACCAGAAATGTGATGAGATGGATTGCTTGTGAAGATATTGTCTATTATAGAAGAGGAAGAATGAGTCACTCTGGTAGGCTGAGATATAAGAGGAACAAAGTTGAAGGAAGCCAGTAAATCGGAAAAGGAAGCAACGAGTTTATCAGAGCAGGCCTTTGAGAGATCTAAGTTGAAATCGCCGACAAGGTAAACTTTAGAATTGGTTTTAAGACTAGATAAAGCGAGGTCAAGTTTTTGAATTAAATTGGAGGGGTCAGAGTTTGGTGGTCTATAGATAGCAAATACGATGACGTTGGATTTGTGAAATTTAATTTCAATACATAGACAATCGGCGACGTCGTCCGTTGATAGGGCATTGTCGAAAAGTGTATAATCTAGTCCCAATTTAAGAAATATCCCGACACCACCACCCTTTTTATTAGATCTGTTTTTGAATAAAAAATTATAATCTGGTAAATTGATTAAATTAACCGATTCGTCGTTTAACCATGTCTCAGAAATAACAATTACATTGAAATAATTACTTATAACATTGTTTAACAATAATAAATCGTTTACTTTGTTTAATAAACTACGACTATTTATATGTAGGATTGACAAGAGGTTATTAGGTTTTAAATCATTATTATTTAACATATTCAAAAGATTATCAATTGAATAGTAAGGAGAAGAGAAAGTGAAAGAATCCAGTATGTTAAAGTCAGGGTCAATGTTTGAGTGAAATGTACTATGATCAATAACAGGAATTAATGAACACGAATTGTCATAATTTGGATTAGTTGACGATTGATTTGAAGAAGATTCAGCCATTGTTGATCGATGAGGTTTCTTCCGATTTTTTGGAGGTGAAATGCCATTCACGAATGATGACACCTTCGGGCATGTTATCAGGGTCTTGCATTTTAGTAGCATCAGCAGTGTTGACGCATACTCGAAACATTGTTGATTCGATGTCGTCGTTGTTTAGCGTTGTACCTGGAGGAACTGTTGAAAGTTTGCTGACTGGAAAGCACGATAATACATTAATACCAATATCAGACAAATATTCGACAACTTTACTTCTGCTGCATTTTTTAACGTTACTCATTGCGAATACCGATTTTTTTACTATGATTTTCTCGGCACAAAGTTTGTCGATGGCGCATTTTTTTAGACCAATTATTTTATTAGGTTGATTTGGTGGATTTCCTTTAAGCGATGATTGATCGTTAGGGTTGACTTGGTTGGCAACCGGAGAGTTGTTTGTGCGAGCACTTTTTTTGTTTCGAACGACCACGCTGTATGGCAGAGGGTTGTCATCAGTCGGTGTCGTAATTTCGTCGGACCAAAACATGGCTGGTTTGGAGGTAACAGCTTGCTTGTTCATATCGGAGTTAACTGCTGACGGAACTGAGTTTATGTTCAGTTTCGAGGTATTTTTGTCTTTATTGTACGACAAACAACAGTTTATTTTGTTGTTAAGCGCCGACATATCATGTGTATGCACGTCTATTGTTTGCACTAATTTATTTTTCAAAGAAGTTATATCTTGCGTGTGCACGTCAAGTGTTTGTATGAGTTTGTTATGTTGAGTGTACAACATATTTTTTAATTCATTTTTCAGAATTTCAAAGTTTATTTTGATGACATTTTCGAAGTTAGGAACATTAGATAAATTAACGCTGGCAAACATTGAGCACTTATCCATAAGTTTTTCCTCTTTCAAAAAAATAAGAATTTGTGTTAATACTAACAGTTTATCGCGCCTTGTGTTGCCACGTGAAGTAGGTTTTTCAAACTTTTCAATTTTAACATTTTCCAACTCTAATTTCAAAATTTTTTGAGCGTCAATAAAGTCCTCGTTGGAGAAAAATTCAGCAGTATTATTTATAAACGTCTCATTATCAAATAAGTCGAAGTTACCAACCAAAAAATATAGAACTTCGCTAATTACAACCGGTCTCGCCGCCATGTATGTATGTATCCTTTTATCGTTAGATTTATCGAAGATGTCACATAGAAAGTTTTCAGCACCGAGACATGGTTCTCTTGGATTTTTGCCCAAAAAGCGTAGTAGACGTCATCGTGGAAAGGTTAAGGCTTTTCCTAAAGACGACAAGTCTAAACCAGTACATTTAACAGCGTTTTTGGGATACAAGGCCGGGATGACCCACGTCGTGCGGGAAGTTGACAGACCTGGATCAAAGGTCCACAAAAAAGAAGTTGTAGAGGCAGTAACAATTTTAGAAACTCCGCCAATGATTGTTGTTGGTATTGTTGGATATATAGAAACCCCGAAAGGATTGCGAACTTTTAAAACAGTTTGGGCTGAACATCTTGGTGATGAATGCAAAAGAAGATTTTATAAAAATTGGTACAGATCAAAGAAGAAGGCTTTTACTAAAGCTTCACAAAAGTGGGCTGATGAAACAGGGAAAAAGGAAATTGATAAGGATTTCAACAAAATTAAGAAGTACTGCACTGTTGTTAGAGTGCTTGCACACACTCAGATGAAGTTAATGAATAGAAGGCAAAAAAAGGCTCATATTATGGAGATTCAATTAAATGGTGGTAGCAT
>NW_008705495.1:226359-227960 GCF_000326865.2 Helobdella robusta | reverse complement strand
TTGTTTGACAATAATAAATCGTTTACTTTGTTTAATAAACTACGACTATTTATATGTAGGATTGACAAGAGGTTATTAGGTTTTAAATCATTATTATTTAACATGTTCAAAAGATTATCAATTGAATAGTAAGGAGAAGAGAAAGTGAAGGAATC
Organism: Helobdella robusta; assembly: GCF_000326865.2. Lineage (NCBI taxonomy): Eukaryota > Metazoa > Annelida > Clitellata > Rhynchobdellida > Glossiphoniidae > Helobdella > Helobdella robusta. The sequence goes on along the minus strand of NW_008705495.1, from coordinate 227,805 downwards.
CAGTATGTTAAAGTCAGGGTCAATGTTTGAGTGAAATGTACTATGATCAATAACAGGAATTAATGAACACGATTTGTCATAATTTGGATTAGTTGACGATTGATTTGAAGAAGATTCAGCCATTGTTGATCGATGAGGTTTCTTCCGATTTTTTGGAGGTGAAATGCCATTCACGAATGATGACACCTTCGGGCATGTTATCAGGGTCTTGCATTTTAGTAGCATCAGCAGTGTTGACGCATACTCGAAACATTGTTGATTCGATGTCGTCGTTGTTTAGCGTTGTACCTGGAGGAACTGTTGAAAGTTTGCTGACTGGAAAGCACGATAATACATTAATACCAATATCAGACAAATATTCGACAACTTTACTTCTGCTGCATTTTTTAACGTTACTCATTGCGAATACCGATTTTTTTACTATGATTTTCTCGGCACAAAGTTTGTCGGTGGCGCATTTTTTTAGACCAATTATTTTATTAGGTTGATTTGGTGGATTTCCTTTAAGCGATGATTGATCGTTAGGGTTGACTTGGTTGGCAACCGGAGAGTTGTTTGTGCGAGCACTTTTTTTGTTTCGAACGACCACGCTGTATGGCAGAGGGTTGTCATCAGTCGGTGTCGTAATTTCGTCGGACCAAAACATGGCTGGTTTGGAGGTAACAGCTTGCTTGTTCATATCGGAGTTAACTGCTGACGGAACTGAGTTTATGTTCAGTTTCGAGGTATTTTTGTCTTTATTGTACGACAAACAGTTTATTTTGTTGTTAAGCGCCGACATATCATGTGTATGCACGTCTATTGTTTGCACTAATTTATTTTTCAAAGAAGTTATATCTTGCGTGTGCACGTCAAGTGTTTGTATGAGTTTGTTATGTTGAGTGTACAACATATTTTTTAATTCATTTTTCAGAATTTCAAAGTTTATTTTGATGACATTTTCGAAGTTAGGAACATTAGATAAATTAACGCTGGCAAATATTGAGCACTTATCCATAAGTTTTTCCTCTTTCAAAAAAATAAGAATTTGTGTTAATACTAACAGTTTATCGCGCCTTGTGTTGCCACGTGAAGTAGGTTTTTCAAACTTTTCAATTTTAACATTTTCCAACTCTAATTTCAAAATTTTTTGAGCGTCAATAAAGTCCTCGTTGGAGAAAAATTCAGCAGTATTATTTATAAACGTCTCATTATCAAATAAGTCGAAGTTACCAACCAAAAAATATAGAACTTCGCTAATTACAACCGGTCTCGCCGCCATGATAAAACATTTGAACATATATATATATATATATATATATAATGACCCGCTTATCTAATACATTTTAATTTAATTTAAATTTTTCCATTATTGTTATTAGAAGAAATAAATTGTTGTTTAGCACAGCACAACACTGGTCACATAGCAAAATATTTGAATATTTCACGCTATGTGACGCTCAAATA
>NW_008705495.1:216809-225461 GCF_000326865.2 Helobdella robusta | reverse complement strand
ATGAAGAAGATGGTGATGAAAATGATGAAAATGATGTTGTCGTGACTGTGTTGATGATGATTCAACGACTCATCATAATGAAGACCACAACATGTAGCGTGTTTAATAACAAAAACAATAATAATGATGATGGTGACGATGATGCTGATGATGACGATGGTGATAATGCTGATAATGACGATGATGGTGATGACGATGATGGTGATGATGATGATGATGGTGAAAATGATGGTGACGATGACAACGATGATGATGTTAGTGATGGTGAAAGTGATGACAACCGTAGTCGTATTGATGTCTGGAGGGCTCTTTCGGTTTAGGCTCAATGTAGAATTGTCCTTGGAATCCAATTTTCTGCTTGTAGTCTGTAGTTAATTCACCATACTCAATACAGATGTCAATAACATTCCCATCGTATCATCACTACCTCACTTTTTCTCGTCATCACCCACATCATCATCATTATCAGTAACTCACCAACAGCCATCTTGAAAAATTTTGCCATGTTAGATAGCTCCCTGTGAACGTCTGTGTTCAGGGGGGTTTGGTAGCCCTCTCTGCCACCCCAGAATACTGATGATGATGATGACAATAATGACGATGATGATGACGGTAATGATTATAACGGTGATACTGATTACAAGGACGACAATGATAATAATAATAATGATGATGATGATATAGAAGATGATGATGATAAAAATGACATAACTTTCTATCGTTCTTACCCCACTACAACCGTTATGCATCTGCATCATAAAATTGGGAATACCCACTTAGAAAGCCACGATAATCAAACTCCCGACAATCCATTATGCATCCCACTCACCAAATCCTTGTGCTCCCAACTTAAGGGCAAGATCCAATCCTTTCTTGACTTGAGCCGCGGCCTGTGCAAATACATGAACGTCTGGGTTGGTGGATGCTCCGTTCATGTATCTGTAGAAGTGTGTGTGTGTGTGTGTTTGTGGAATGTGTATGTGTTGTGTGTGCGTGAGTGTGTGAGTGGGGATTGTGTACGTGTTGTGTGTGTGTGCGTGTGTGGAATGTGTTGTATGTGCGTGTGTTTGTGGGTGTGTGTGTGGATTGTGTTCGTGTTGTGTGTGTGTGGAATGTGTATGTGTTGTGTGTGCGTGTATTTGTGTGTGTGTGTGGGTGTGAGTGGGTGTGTGTGTTTGCGTCGTCAGACTGCTAGCATGAGATTGAGTTTAACGGTTTGTGTTTAAAAATTAAAATGTTATACTAGACAACCAACTGGCCAGTCAGACAAACTGACCAGCCAGCCCGTCAATCAATCCACCGCACCTCCCACTAGGTCAGTACCTAACATTAGAGAAGAGGTTGCAAGTTGCCCATAGAGGTTTGATGTTGGTGACCTTCTGAAGTTCCAGCATGTAGTCAGTCACCTCATCCAGGTTCCTGCCAAACTCTTTGAGGTTGTTCCCTTCAGGGGCAATGTCCCTGGATGGATGATGAATGGATGGGGTGGGTGATGAATGAATGGGGATGGATGATGAATGGATGTGGTGAATAGTACATGAATGGTGAGTGATTCGTGGCGAGACAGTAATGGAAAAGAGTTAACTAGCATGTTGGCAAGGAAGTAACAAGATTAATCCAAAATTTATACTTAAGTCACTGGTCTCAATAACTGAACTTATCAACAAAGATTCAAATTACAAATACGTATATCTAAACAATCCAACTGATCAATTAATCTATCAAACATTCAGATAACCATCCAAGAACAATATGCAATTGGCAATGCAAACACACAATCCAGTCAACCAAAAAAGCCTCGCAACCACAAATTCAACCAAACATAGTCAACAGCAGTTTGAAGACGTAAAAAAAACTGAAACCAACACATCATGGAATGTATAAAACTCGATGCCAAGCTTTTGCATAAACTCAAAGGCCACTTTAACTCTCCTCTTTGCATTTTCCAAACTCTGGCTACCATCATCCCATGGCCTCTGAAGGGTGCCTGATCCAAAGGGATCCACACCTTATGGTCAGAAAAATAAGCAGGTTTAGGGAAAGATAACATAGCATAATAATTCGAAAATTTATACATGACAAAACAAAGATAAAACAGCGCGAGATTTTAAAACGTTGTATATATATAAATGTATATATATATATATATAAAGCAGAGCTAACAGAAGATTATTGAATGGTAATAATCTTGAAAATTGGGTAGAAGCGTGAAAGAAAGATTGGGGGAAACATTTTGGGTGAGATAATTTTAAAAATGAAAAAAATATGGTTGAAAGGTTATATTAAAGGTCGATGATAAAATGAATTAAGAGGTGTAATGTCAATGTATGAAAAATAAAAACAAATTTTTGATTAAACTGGGAAAACTTTTGAGCTATGACAATTTAATTAATAACGGCAATAATAAAACAAATTGAAAAAAATTATTAATATGGATAAAATTATAATAATAATTATTATGATAATGGTATCATGATATCGTGATAATACTATAATGTGTATAAATATTTGAGGTAAATAATTTTAAATTTTGGTGGATGGTAAAGTGTTGGTGGAATAAAAAACTGGCGACGACTAAATTCAATTTTACCAGTTCCTCTAAAAGTGTGCCAGAAACATACAGAAAACCTCAACCAGTCCTTCATCTTCTTGCCCAGTACTTCCTATTTTAGAGTTTAGAGAATCAAATTGAAAATTGATTAATACTAAAAACCCAAAATATAAAGACAACTGAATCACATATTAATCTCCATTTATTTGTTTGGAACATTTAACTTTTCCATTAATTAAAACCATCAAAATTTAGTTATGTATTCATAAAGAATTCAAATTTGATAAAAAAATTATTTTTACAATTTTTGGAAAATTTTTATTTTTCATACAAACTTCCTCAGCATTGTAGTGCTTGAAAACCAGAGTTTCATTAACTCTGCAGTCTGGTTTGTATGGAATCTTTCCAACTGCATTTTAAATGTTTAAGGCATATAAACTCGAACAAAAAAATTCATTTATTGATAACACAATATTATTTTGAAATATTGATTATCAATTTTTCTCCCACTATGATCATAAAAAATTTTAACAACGAATAATAAACGAGTTTTAAACTTCAAATAAAACTTAAAAGAAATGCAAGTTAAAAGTAAAATCAAGATTATAATATAAAAAAAACCTCTTTAAAAACATTAAATTTATTATAAATTATAATATAATATAAAATAATATAATTATTTTAATTATTATATGGAAGAGCCAAACCAAAAAAAGCATTCCCCACTCTTCATGTTCATGTAATAAACATGGATATATCCATGGTAATAAATTGTAAATAAATAAGAAATGACAATCAAATGTGAATACATCCAATGAAGAAGAAAATAATTTCAAATTATTTAAAATAATCACCCGGCAGTAAATCTCCTTCCATCATAAACTTTTTCGAATTTTACGATCAACTTCGTCTTAAACTTCGATCCTACGATATGATTTATGATCAATCAATAAATGTCTACCTTTAAACATTGTTTAAAAGTGGATTGATGCTTTAAAAGTTATCGAAGATGAATCACACCAGGAATAGAATAAAATGGAAAGGAATTGATGGAATAGAATGAAGCCTCTTGCCACCATAATGTAAATTTTTTCAAGAATAAATAATTCAATAATTAGAATGCTTGATTGAAAACGTTCAGTTTAACTTAACATCTTTTGGTTTGGGTTTGACATCTTTACTTTCATATATAAAATTTACTCTGCCAAAATTTATCTAAGGCTATCCTAAAGTTAGTCATGTTGGCTGATTTTACCACATTTTCAGGTAGGCCATTCAATTCATTTAATATTCGGTCGGTGAAGTAGTATTTTCTGACATCTTTTCTGCAAGTCCGCTTAATCAACTTCAAATCATTTTCTTATGTTGCCATAGTAAGGGCATAGTCTGGTTTGATATCATTATCCTGCAGTCCATTAAGCAATTGATAAATTGATATCATGTATCCTCTTTTGAGTCTGTTAACCAGTGAAGGCCACCCTAGAATCTTTAACCTATCCTCGAATTTTAATCCTCTCTTCATTACAGTGGTATCTTGGATGTTCGTTTCTGAACTGTTTCTAAGTGTGGAATTTGGTGCTTTCTAAAGGGGTATCACACAGTCGCACCATTCACAAGAATTGACCTAACCATAGATTTAATAAGAAGAGAAAAAGCTGCTATAGGTGCATTTTTGAAATTCCGTTCTAGCAAACTGTTTGCTCATCTAGCAGTTTGAAAACATGATCGTTCAAAATCAGCATGGAGTCTCTACCAGGATACATAGTTTTTTCTGCTTCAGTTAAGGGCATCTCTACTCCTTCTTGTCTCATTAAAGCATATGTTGAGAACTGCTTTTAACCTCCAATTTTTAGTACAAAACACTTGGAAGCATCTCAAGAACCAATCACATACACGAACAGCAGTCTTCTTCAGTCTGAATCACGTTAAAGATTTTGGAATCATCTGCAAAAAATTGTATATAATGGGAGTATTGAATTTTTTCCTCCTGACAATCTTTTTGTATCTGTCGTGTAAAATTGTTATTTAGCGCTATATAAGTCAGTGACTTTCCATATTTTTTCCTTCAAAAACTCAACTACGTTGGCGTTTTTTTTTTTGTTTTTTTTTGTTTTTGCTTATTGGCGATGCGAAAACAAATGGAAGTCATGACGTCAAGATGACAGTTCAAAAAAGTTATCAAAAAGTCTAAATATAAAATAAATAATGTAAAACGATGGAATGATTTGAAATTCTAGAAACGCGCCATTTTGTTTTAATGTTTGTTTCAAATATTTAATAAAAATAAAAATTATTTCCTTCGAGCCATTTTTATATTAATGAGATGAAAATTTGTTATGTAACCTAGTTCAAGTTATCAACGAGATTTAATACGAATCACAAAGAATTAGGATTATATATTTAAAAAAAAACTAATAAATAGACATCTAAAATATAAAACATACTCACATGCGCGCGCACACACACACACACACACACACACACACACACACACATATATATATATATATATATATATATATATATATATATATATATACATATATACATCTGATTTTGAATTAATATAACAACTAAAAAATAAGGAACTTTTTTGTAATCAATAAAATGCAAGGTTGTTAGAATTGTCATAGAACGACTCGCATGTGTACGTACATACAGTACAGGTTGCGGCATGATCACAATGTGTGTTTGCGTTGTTGTCTTGTTGTCGCTTGTTTTTTTTTGTATGTGTAGTGTGTGTGTGTCTGTGGGTGGGTGTGGGTGTGGGCGTGTGTTTGTTTGTATGTGTTGGTACGTGTATATTTTTTTTAATGTTGTAGCTATCTAGTTACGTACGTACGTTAACTTTAGATATTATTTAGTTGAAATTATCATTTGTCATCAAATTAAGAAAGTTTCAAACTTCTTGAAAAATTGCAAATGTTCCGAAATTAAAATATATTTTTGCAAACAAATGATCATATAGATAATTTTTATATAAAATTATGGTTGAAAATGGAGAAGTTCTACTATTCAAAGACGAGTTAAGACGTTGCTATGGAAATGTTTCAACATAGAAATGTGTGAGAAAAACGCGAGGAAGAAACAGCTATCCGTGACTGGATGCTTGTGAAGGAGCAGCGAGATGAATATGCGATTTATAAAAATACAAACATCAGATTTGAGATTGAAAAATGTTTTTATCTAGAAAGTTATAATTGATGAAAAAATTCATACGGTCATATATTCAACTATATTTACGTGAACCCTACAATGTGTGTGCAATTCAGTGTATAAAATGTTATCCTTTAATACATTATTATCCTACAATAACCAAATCCCAAAATATACTGAAACGCACAACATTCAACATTGATGATTCAAGCGAACATTTCCTTTTTTAATGACTGTTCCAACTCTCGGTGAAAAGAACCGAATTTTATTTGCTCTTCAAAATTGGAATAATAATTTTCATGACGTCATTGACGTCTTTTACCGCCATCTATTAATTTTTTGTCGCATTTTTCAACAGTTCTAACAACGATTTATTTTTTAAAAATTCGCGTCTAAGACATTTTGCAGTTTTGGTTAAAAAATTTAAAAAAAAGTTGAAAACTTTTCCAATCTAGGCTTCCGTGACGAAAATTTCAGGAGGAGGTGGAGGAGGATGAGCTGGGGATGAAATATTCTTCGATGGCTTAACTAACTTCTTAAGTCTCCACTTTCTTATCAGCTTACTTTTAAATTTCTTCAGACCGTGCGCAGCAGTCGATTGCTGAGAGTTCGGCGTAGTCATCACTGTCATGTCGATGATTTCGTGTCTCGAGAAAAAAGCGCTGTGTGGCGGCGGTAGCGACGATTCTGTAGCCGCCACTTGCTGTGGTTTGTCTTTCTGGTCATTTTTGGGACGTACGGTTTTTTTCTCTTTGTTTTTGTCGCACGTTTCGAAGCATGGAGTGAGGAAGAGCATGAGTCCGCTGATGAGGATGATGGCCCCTGCTCCGTAGAAGGCCAGGTTGTAAGAGGAAGTGGCGTCAGATAACCAGCCTGTATGTTGTAGTGTGTGTTTGTGTGGGAGTGTGTGTGAGTATGTGTGTTTGTGTGTGTTTGTTTGAGTGCATGTGGCGTGTATAGAGTTGTTGGAATGTACATTTCGCCTGATTTATGTGCTTTTGATTGTTGCTTGGATTTGTGAGCGAATGAGCTAGCGTCTTTTCATGTAATTGTTTCGGAAGTGTAATTTTAAGTTGCTGTCTGCTGGCTTGCTATCAATAGGACGATTATCGCATTTTCTGTCAAGATTTTATTTACGATACTCTTTAATCATTGTTAAGAAAGCTGTAAATTTGATTAACCATACAAATGTCTTTTAGAAAAATTTTTTTAAAAATATAAATGTATCGCAAAGCTGTTCGCTTTCAATTGAACATAACTGTTTGTATAAGAAGACCTATCTTTGTTCTTTAATATGTATGGTTTGTGTGTGTGTGTGTGTTTGTGTGTGTGTGTGTGTGTGTGTGTGTGTGTGTGTGTGTGTGTGTGTGTGTGTGTGTGTGTGTGTGTGTGTGTGTGTGTGTCGTTCCAAACGTCAATGTAGCCGGAACCATCAAGCATTTGTGTGTGTGCTGAAAAGAAATTGTTTGTTTGCACATCTCAAACATCTAGTTTTTAATAGTTTTTTTCTTTATAATTATTATTATTATTATTATTATTATGAAAATTATAACATTGCGTGGCGAGGTGTAATGGTGAAATTGTAAAATGTTTAAGGCGTCTGCTTCTGATGTTGTAGTGACCAGGTTCAAATGCAAAATGGCCCCCTTATGAAAGTGTTGTAAAAAATATCAAACTCAATAATTATAATTCATTTTATTTTCATTAATTTTCTAACTGTGAAAGGCTCATATACGTAGATAAGGAAAACCTTTTTAAATGTTAATAAAGAGCTGGTAGTTAGAGAGAGTGAGAAACAGCTTATAAATTAAGAAATACCAAACATTAAAATAATTTAGAAACATCTTTTGAAAATTGTTTGTGGAAAAAAACGATCGTCCACAAAGACATCCACATCCACAATTGACAGGAATGAGTCGCTGGACGTCTGTTGCATGTCAGCGTTCGTTCAAATGCGTCAATTTTTATTATGAAAAAAGTTGAAATAAACATCGCAACTTAAAATTTTTACCCGACAACATTTAGGTTTTCCAAAAAACTATCTGAAAAATATTTTATTAACAAATAAATATTATAAAAAATAAACTAAAACGGTAGATAAATTTGAAAAAATTAAAAAAAAAACCCTCAGATAACCTGCCAAAGGAGGTCCAAACAAGTTGGCAATCCCTTGAGCAAGTGACACAATACCAAAGGCATTGGTCAGTCGATCCATGCCCAGCAGCTCCACAAGGATGACCGTGGTCAGTGCGAAGTTGGCGCTGATGAAAAATCCGTAGCCGGCGTAGAGAATGGCCATTGGAAGGAAGGTGGTGACCAGTGGGATGAAGAGGATCATGAGGCCCGCCACGGCTGTCATTACGTTGTAGAAGGTGGTCACGTTCAAGCAGGACAGGTCACCGAGGTATCCCATAAATATTTGACCTAAATGTGTTATACGTTTCTTAGCTGATCTTCTATAGGGTATTAGCTAATTTCATTTTATAACGGTCGCCAAACGATGATCAGTGATTGAATTTTTGAGGTGGCGTCTTTCATTGAAAATGTATGAAAAAATTTATTTAACAGTCGACGAAGCAATTCTGAAAAAATCATATTCATCTTAACTATCAAAAGTCTACAATTCATCATCGATATAACATGCTAGCACCAGCTGAGACCACAACCGTGGTGACATAAAACAAGACCAACCTATCATACTGAATAGACCAATGATGGAGACAAGGTAGGATGCATTCCTGTCTGACATGTTGTGGTCAGTTGCCCTGACCGGTCCGTAAATGTACGGGATGTCATAGCTCAGGTAGAGTAGGACGGTGTGCAAGTTGAAAAACGTGAAAACGGGGCTCTTGAATACACTTAGATCAATTAGTCTGTACATTTTCGATCCAATATGTTTTGCCATTTTTAGAAGAGCAGACGTGTTGCAGTTGAAACGACACTGG
>NW_008705495.1:193001-216759 GCF_000326865.2 Helobdella robusta | reverse complement strand
CATCTTTCTCAAAACAGCAACTACACAATTTTTTAAACATTCCACTCTCTTGCCGTCTGTACGATCGCCTTCTTGGAGTCAAGCAGACCTGAAGTTGTGTGCGTTGGCGGGTATGTGTGTCTGCTGCTGTTTGTGGGAGTATTTAAAAGTATTTGCGTGTGAGTGTGTGTGTGTGCGTGTGTATGTGTGTGGTGTGTGTGTGTAAATATTTCCGCGTGGTATGCACAGCACATGCAGAAATTGGGCATCGTAATTATAGCATTTTCTGAAAATCGCCTGAAAATATTTTACTCTGCAGAAATGTTTCGCTCTCTTAATTAGTTTATGCCTCAAGAGATCAAAGCAATGCGGACGTGTGTGTGTGTGTGTTGTGTGTGTGTGTTGTGTGTGTGTGTGTGTACGTGTGTGTGTTGTGTGTGTGTGTGTACGTGTGTGTGTGTGCTTATTTTTTATGTTGCCCGTATGCCGGGACGTTAGAGCCAGAGAGTTGTAATTAACTCCGTGAGACTACTTGATAAAAAGAATTTGCCAATGATTTTTCTTTTATAGTAAATGTTGTCTCTTCCATGAGATAGTAATATTGCGTAGGAATTATTTTATAAATAATATTTAAAAATAAAATAATTTAATTGAGAAAAATATCAATAGGTTAGAAATGAATTTGATCGGTCGTGAAATTTTGAAAGGAATTGAAATGAAGTAACTTTTTAGGTCATGTTACTTTTTCACTCACTCTACCGTTAAATGAATAACTATTTATCTACCATACTAACTCACGCACAAATTCAAAAACGAATTCACGTAAAAACTCAAAATCAAACTCACGTACAAACAAACAAACTGACCTCTGGACAACTGGCAGATCTTCCCTGGCTAAGGAAAAACCCAGTTCTCAGTAAACTGCCTCTGTAGACCATGTCGTGCCTATTGGTGATGAAGATGTGCCTATCAGAACTCGAAAAGTTGTTATCGTTGATGGAAGCAGTGGCGTCAGATGGAGTCGTTGTGGTTGTTGTGGTGGCTGGGTGAATATTTTGAAAAGTTGGTGTTGTATCTCGTATGCTAGTGTGAGGTGAGTCCGTGTTGTTGTAAGTTATCGGTTTTTTCATAATTTCTGAGATGTTGTTGTTGCTAATTGTAATTTGGGTTTCCAGTGCGTTTGAGTGGCTGACGATGGCCTTCATGTTCTGATCAATATGACTTGTGCATTTGTTTTCAGAGATTTCATTAGAGTTGTTACTCCGCTTATTGGACGAGCTGTTGTTGTGAATGTTGTTGTTGTTGGTGTTGTGTATATTGTTGTTGTTGTGTATGTTGTTGTTAGTGTTGTGTATATTGTTGTTGTTGTTGTTGTGTATGTTGTTGTTGTGTATGTTGTTGTTGTTGTTATTGTTGTTGTTGCGGCTGTTTTGTATGTTGTTGTTACTGTTGATGCCGATGGGCAAATTGCTTTTATTGGTATTGAAGTTGTTGTGAGTATTGATGTTGTTGCTGTTTTTGTTGTTGTTGCTGTGGTAGTTGTTGTTGTTTTCATTTAATTTAACAGGGCCTCCTACATCTAGGACGTCATTTTTCTCCGGAGAAGCACTACTCTCCAATAAAATGGCGCATGAATCATTTGATTGTTCAGCGTTGTCATTACCCCTCGCACTAATACTGTTTGTGCTGCTGCTGTGGCTACTGTGGCCGCTACTGTAATCGCTGTTGTAGCCGCTTTTGTGGCCGCTGCTGTGGCCGCTGCTGTGCTTGTGGCAAGCGTGCGTGCTACTTCTGTTGTTGGTTATAATGCTTTTGCTGCTGTTTTCATTATTAATGTCATTATTTTGTGTGTTTTCATTATTAATGTTTTCATTGTTGTTGTTGTTGTTGTTGTTGAGCACGTTGTAGTTGTGCTGGTTTTCATGCAAACAACGTTCATTTCTGACGCCATGTTGTTTAATGATGACGTCATTTTCAAAGTTCGTTTTGCCGCCAGTACAACAATCTTCAATCCGAGACATCAAGTAATTATCACCTGCAGGCTCACATGCGGCGCTGCCAGATCCACACGCGTCACGAACGACACGTCGCCTGTCTTTCTCCTCTGCCTCGATAGTTTTTGGTTTGTTGTTGTCATGAAAGAGTGGACTTGAGATTAGTGGGTAAGTTTCGTTGTTGTTGTCGTTGTTGCTGCTGCTCTTGATGTTGTTGTCGTTTGCATCATCACCCCCGTTCTGTTTACAGCTGTTTTCATTATTGATCTCTTCTTCATCGTCGTCGTCAACGAGTTCAATTTCATGTCCATTCCCAGCGCCATCTCCGTCTTCAATGTTGTTATTGAATGATTGGAAACACGTGATATCGTTGCTATTGGCTACTGGACCGGAAATGTATGGATGTTTATGATGTTCATTATGAAAATAGGTCGGGTCATGTCCTGTGGGATGGTCGGATTGTTGTTCTCTCGTGTTCGTTAACTGTTGTTGCTGCTGTGAAAGTTGGGCTTGATGATGGAGGCAGGGAGATTGTTGTTGATGTTCTGCATATTGTTGTGTTCGGTGCTGTGTTTGATGCTGTTGCAGATCAGGTTGTTGGAAAATATTTCGAGCTTGCTGACCATTAAAACTTTTCTCACTACAACCCTGACGGCAAGCACCGCGACAAACTTCATTATCGACGCTCTGAATGCGATTTCTGGAATGCAAGTTTTGAAAAGTTGTGTCTTCAAGCGGCGACATATTGGCTGCGTGTTGAGATATTTCATCATCGTGGGTCGTGAATATTTCTGTGTGCCGTCTTCGCTGATGACGATGACGATGTGATCTGATATCCTGCTGATGAAATTTATGATGCTGGTGATGTTGATGGCGAGTAGGATGACATAACGATAACAGTTGCATATTGTCGTCTGTGTTGAACAGCAGTTGAAGGTTTTTCAGCTGCTTATCCTTGTTTTTGATTACGTAGTCCAGTGCTCCGTACGCTGACACAGACCGGCGTATGCGTGGTTCGTGATTTACGCAATCAGCTGAACTCATTTGCGTACAAAATGCACCGCATTCGCCACACTTCATCACGTTCGCTAAATTTTTTTCTTTTTCTAGTTCTTTGTCCCTTCGGTCCAAATTTACAAATTTGCCTAAATCTTCTGAAATTTCATTAAAATTTGGCACTTTTGTATCGCATTTTTTCACCGGAATTAATTTTCTGTTGTTAGATGCATTAGAAGCGTTAGCTGTAATTGGCTTACGGTATAAATAAGGTTCACTTTTGCACCTTTTTTGATGATAGTCAGTGAGAGATGAGAGTGAACTAGACTGACTGTCGTCACCAGCCTCATCAGGACTGTTACCATCATTCACGTTTGCATCGTTTGAATCCACATTCGAAATTATCTCGACTATTTTGAACAGTTTCCACTCGTGCAACCGATTCAAAACTCGCCTGGCGCAAGTTTTTTGAGGTTTTTCCTCGTGAACGCCTTCCGAATTTCCATTGTTAGATGTTTCTTCTACGTTAGAGGTTTCAATGCCATCGGCATCAGCGTTATCATTTGTGGCCGTCTGTTGCATTTTTGGGGCAGAAGATTTTTTAGCAGTTGTATTTTTTATTAGTTTTTTGCTTTTTGATCGCGCTAAGTTATTACTTTCAAGTAGGGATGGCCGGAAAATCGCACCGCAGACCACGGTGTTGAGGATGATTCCCGAAAGAATCATGAACGTACCTCGCCAGTGGTACTTTTCGATGAGGAATTCCGTCAGGGGGGCAAAGATGGACGTCCCTATGCCCGACCCTGCCACGGCCAAACCTGGTTGGTGAATATTTTCAGTTAGATGATTGGTCGTCTCATCGATGAGTTTGTTGTTCGGTAGAGAAGAAATTTCAAAAATAAAAAGACTAAAAAATTAGTACGCATTTTAATCATTTATTGTATTATTTCGTTAAAATCATTCCAGTAAAAATTTTTTCATTAGAATAATTTCAAAAGATAAAAATAATAATGAATGGAGCAAGGGTAAGTAATGTATAACTTCAATAAAAAGTGCAATGAATAGGACGCCTGCCTGAAAAATATAACTTTGCTACAATTTTAAATGTGTCTGTGTTGAAAAATTATCAATTGGATTCTAGTCAGACTACATTTTTCTAGTAGAAAATTAATGATTAATACCCAAAACAATTTTTCAACATAAAATTAACACTAGCAGTTAAATTATGAAATATACACTTTATTGGATTTGCATGAGGAACGAACCTGTTGCGAACGCCCTCTTTTTCTCAAAATAATAAGCCACAATGACGACAGCAGGCACAAAGACCATGGACAGACCAAACCCCGACACAATACCGAAACTGAAGCACAACTCCGATACACTGTTGGCATAGGAAGCCGCAAAGCAGCCTAGCGCAGCCACCAACCCTCCGACCATCGTCGTAACACGGCAGCCATAAGTGTTGGCCACCACACTAGCGATTGGACCGCAGATGGCCGGAACCGAAACGAACAGCGATCCGATCCAAGCTGTCGTTCCTTTAGTTTCGCCGAATACTTCCAGCAATTGACCAAATAAAACTCCGAAAGTGAAGCCGCATCCGTCCGCTATGACGTGTGCCGCGAAGGAGGCAGCCACCACCGCCCAGCCCCACCCGCCGTCGGGAGCTCTCAGATGTGGCGTTGAAGATTCCGTGTTGCTGGTTGGCCGTGTTTGTCTGGTTGCAGTGGTTGTCTACGCTGCTGATTGCAGTGGTTGTCAACGTTGCAGGTTGCAGTGGTTGTCAACGTTGCAGGTTGCAGTGGTTGTCTACGTTGCAGGTTGCAGTGGTTGTCTACGCTGCTGAATGTTATTGCTTTAAATTATTGTCGTTAGGTGTTGTTTTGGGTGAAAATGTCTGTGGTGGTTTTTGTTGTTGTCAAATGTTGTTGTTTATATAAGTTAATGTTTGAAAAGTTTAGAACAAATGATATTGTTCTAATAAATTTTGATAGATTAAGAAGAGTTTGTTCGTTTTGTTTCAAGTGCCGTAACGATAACACAGTTGATGTTGAGTTGTCTGGGTGCAGATGTTTCCAATGTTGCCATAGATATGATGATGGATGTGAACTCTATTAACAAAAAATTTAAAATTTCCAGGACGAAAAATTAATTTTGCTTTCAATAATCACATAGATGATTATTACGTTGATGTTGTCAATGTTGTTGTTGATGTTGTTGTTGTTGATGTCGTTGTTGATGTCGTTGATGTTATTGTTGATGAAGTTGTCAATAGTGTACATTTCCCAAGGGTATGTTGTTTTTTTTTATGCTTATACATTGTTTCCATGACTTTCTATGCGGTTATAATTATAAGTCTACCCGTAAGTAAAAACCAATCGATCCAATGTTCGTAACGAAACTTGCTGTTGTTGTCATCGTCTTCATCACCAACTTTTTCATCATCGTCATCATCATCATCATGGTAGTCATCATCATCATCGTAGTCATCATCATCGTTATTATCACTGTCAACATCATCAAACTTATCGCTATCAACATCTCACTCGCTCCGGTTTTAACCATCGTCATCATCTTTTTCATCATCGATACGTTCATCCACATCACACCATGAATGAACGAATAAGGAAATGGAGGAATGGATGGATGGGTGGATGGATGGATGGATGGATGGATGGATGGATGGATGGATGGATGGATGGATAGATGGATGGATGGATGGATGGATGGATAGAAAATATTATCTTAGCCCGATCAACATAGACACAGAAGCAATCATCATCAACCTTCTTCTCCCAAACACTATTGAAGCCGTCGTTGTTGTTTTCGTCATTGTCATCGGAATAAAATGAAAAATAGGCTGGTAGTGTATGGCAAGCTAACGAAAATTAACAAATTTAACTCGCGAAACTTCTGCGGAAAGTTGTTTTACTAGATATTCAATTTTAAAATTTTTAACAAGTTAAAAAGTAATCAGCTCGATTCAAAAAAATATCTTCAACGAAATAAAAATTCAAATGCCAGAAACATTAGAACTCTATACAAAACCAGCACTATAAAACCCAACGAATGCCTGACATACAAAGAACTAATTTAATTAAATCAAAACCCATCAGTAAATTAATTTAGTCAATAACAGACAATGCAGAACTATCAACGAACGAAATCGTAAAATTTCAAGGTACTAATATAAACATATGCACACATACATAAACATACATACATACATACATACATACATACATACATACATACATACATATATACATACATACATACATACATACATACATACATACATACATACATTCATACATACATACATACATACATACATACATACATACATACATACATACATACATACATACACATATACATACATACATACACATATACATACAATATAGATACATATATTATAGATATATATACATACAAAACATACATAGACATATACATACATAAACATAGTCATATACATACATAAGCATACATATATACATACAAAAACCTACATATACATACATAAACATGCATAAACATACAATACGTAGACATATACATCGACTTATTAATATACATACACATACCTAGACTTAGATATATATATATATATATATATATATATATATATATATATATATACATATGCATATATACAGATACATACATAGACATATAAAAAATAGACATATACAAACATATACTTCAGATACGTACATATACAACACATACTAAACTCCAGGCACATTGCAATAACATGCAATGTTGGATGCATAGCATGTACAAATACATACAACGCATGCCTCCGTTACACGTTTGGAAAAAAATTACATCTATTCGGACACAAACATAACGTAGACATATTTGATTGTTGGCGTGTGTATGTGTGTTGTGTATGTCTGTGTGTGTGTGTGTTGTGTATGTGTGTATGTGTGTTGTGTATGTGTGTTGTGTATGTGTGCAAAAATGAATGCATGTTTGTATGCATTTTTTTCTGCATGTAGTTAAAGATAGAGTCTTCTATAAATTAATAATGTTTCAAGTTGGTGGCTCTTGCAGCATTCAACAAGAGTTTGTTATGTTGATGGGGTTGTTGTGTTCACCTGTTAATTAAAGCCAGTTGATCAAAAATCAACTACCCTGACATGACTTTAAGACTTCTGCTTTTTCTTTTTTATTGGCGTAGCAAATATTTTTTGTGGAGCTCAGATTTTAGAAAAAAAAATCACCACACAATTTTGTTTGGAGTTTTCCTCATAAACTTGAATAATTTTTCTAGTTTTTCAACAAACACTCGTTTAAAAATGAAAATTTTTTAAAATTTTGTAAAGTTTTACTTAAACCTATCGGGGAGGCAGCATTCCATTTGGACTTTGTAATCGATAATAATCAAAGAAGAGTAAATATAATTAAGTCGAAAATAAACTTTGCAAAGCAAATTTGAGTGATCACAACTGCTTGAACTGAAATTTCTGTAGTTTTTTCCTAACTATTCAAAGGCTTTCTTTCCTAAATAAATACTGTGTCTGCATTGGTTTGCAATGTTACTGTTACACGTTAGCCGCATTTAATGGTGCCTACTGTACCTACTTTGGTACCTTCTGATCGAGTCGAGTTGTTCTAAAATTTTAGATTTCATTGCGTTCCGACCTTCTGCAAAATACATGTACCACTGGCTTTGTTTTCGCGACGGTATTCAATCTTTGTAACTTCTTAATAGGTTCAGATCACGCTGGCTCATTATCTTAAAGGAGTGTCGAAATGGGATCGCGTTATATTTGTAGATGATATTTCATAACCTAATTCTGTTGTCATAATAAATATTTAGAATTTCATTCATGCTATAGACATGCTCTCTTTCTGAAAATCTTAGCTTTGGTCATTGTTCGTTAAAACTGTACGTTTGAATTTATAGGCATCGAGGCAATCTGAATTTGTATGCGTATTTATGAGGATGGCGGAATTAGGTTAAGAGATGATATCATTAACAAATATATTTCACACTGTCAACAACATCAACAACAGCAGTGCCAACAACAACATCAAAAAACATCATCATCAACAACAACATCAACAATAACATCAATAAGGGATCAATTTAACTGAAGCAAGTGCAAATCGATCATATTTGCATTCATTTTTATGCACAAACATACACCAAACCCAATGTAAACACCAACTAAAAGAATATGCACAATCAAACAAAATACAATTTCTCTATTATTAAACAAAAAAAAATTTTAACATTACTTATTTGCAGACAAAATGTGTGAATCATTAAAACAGCCTGGTAAACTAAATTCCGCATTAAAAACACGTTCACCCATTGCAAATACGTTCACCCATTATAAACATGTTCACCCAGTACAAACACGTTAACTCATTGCAAACACGTTTACCCATTGCCAACACTTTAACCCACTACAAACAAGTTCATCCATCGCAAACATGTTCGTTCACCCATTAAAAACACGTTCTCCCATAGCAAACACGTACACCCATTACAAACACAGAACTATATTTTTCATGAACGAGCAAATACTTTCCAGGGCATTACATAATTGCCTGTTTTCAAAAATCAAACAAATATTGATAGAGCGTGCGTATATTAAAATGATTGTGTTGCACGCGTTGTACATTGGCGTACCCACTACCGCATACGTATTTAGCGTGCGTACATGCATGTAGTGTACTGCATTTTTGATGTGTAAGCAAGCATAGAGACATTCGGAAAGGAACATACGCTCGTGAATTTTGTAACCAACATTCGAGAATGTTTGCCTCTGAAGTTGTGTTGTGTTTTAATCTCAACAAACACACGCAACAAATTAACTCAACTACTTTGAAATTATCAAACGCGAAGAAATTTCCGAACGCAAGAATCAGAAATCAATGAAAACACACACGCAACACACACAACACACGCAACATATACATCACATACAACACATATATCACATAAATACAACACATATATCACATAAATACAACACATACAGCATATACAAGACATAAATTCAAACGACTTATCCAGCGTCAACACACTCACAAAAACAATAACACCAGCACACATACACACACACACACACAATCACACATACATAAAAGAATCACACATACACTCAAACTAATGTCTACCGTCACATACACACATGCATTAATTATGCAGAACACATACACACAAACACACATACATACACACACATACACACACACACACAAACATACAAACTCATCCAGAACGACCAACTGTGTATTGATTCTAGAGGAATGAAGCTCACAATAATAAAAAAAATTTCGTACACTTCTGGCGTATGCACAAGCGTACAGACGAACGTACCCGTGCTTTGTGACGTCATTTAAATGTGACTTTCGTACAGAACTTCCGGTTGTACAACACATTTTGTGGGTAATTAATTTCACTTTTTATTATTTTTTTATTTATAAATCAGATTTTGCGAAATATTAATGTTGGAATGTAGTAATAAAAACATACTATTTAGAAATTTGCGTGTTGTCACTTGATAAACAAAGACAAACAAATAACATAAACAATTATCGTTAACGCACAATAAATTAAGATACCTAGGTTTTGTTAATGAACACACATACACACAAACACACACACACACGTATACATGCATATATCATCTTTATATTCTACTGCTTCAGCCTCGTCAATATAGATTGCTAGGCTCCTTTTTCCGATATTAATCAATTCTATATTTTTACTTTTACATGATGTTCATGTATGTGCACGTGTATATAAGCGTCTTGTATACATACATCATTAAAAATGTATTTAGACGTATATGTGTGCGTGTGCGTGCGTGTTTCAAAAAATTACATCCGTAACATTATACACAGATATACATCAAATAAATATACGAAAATATTCACATACTAATAAAATATATGATGTACGTATTCCATGCGGTTTGTGTTCTTGGGATTAACAAAAGACATAGGAGTCATCAACAGAACACAGCACAGGCGTGTTTAATCCGGATTGGATCAGACGTTCGCACCATCAGCTGACTATAAATGTGCCTTCTTTTTATGAGGTGGGTTTTCCATAACCGATGGGTGGCGGATACGGATTTCGACATCGAAAATCATTCGGATGCATCCCTTAAGGATCCTTCCTTATACAGTCAGTGTCTCGGAGGAGATATCAAAATAGTTTTCAAGAAGGTCATCCAAAAAACCGATGGTCGCTTGCCTGGTTGGAAGGCGTGGAGTAGCCTAGAGACCAAAAAAGGTCTGCTGGTAGAGGATTGTTCTGAAATTCTGAAACTTGAAAATTAATGTTTCATTTCATTTCATTGTTTGTTAGAAATTTATAAAATTAAGGGTTCCATATTATTTAGAATTTTATTTTCTTTTGTGGAATCCGTTTTCACGTTTCGTTTTTACGCTTCATGAAATATACTTGTTTAAAAGAAAAAAAATTATGTTGATCTGAAATTCGTTCGATCAATTATGAAAAATTGCACCTACTTCGGACAGCAAAATTGTGATTTCATAGCGTACAAAATAATTGCTATGATAGGATGATGCCAAGTTCACTGAGACGAGTTTAAACTAAAAACTTCCCGATAAATTTAAATAACGTCTGTTTATTTTTTTTTTAGTTTTTAGAAATACTAGAGGAAATAATTAATCGCGATTGACAAAAATGTTATGTTGATTTTCAAATCTGCTCTTCTTAAATATTTCAATATAAGTTTAAATTGAATTTAGTCGCTAGAATATTCATTCGACAGCTTTATGAAGTATCCGAATCCATAATTGGTTAAACTTTGTTGACCTCGACAAACCTTTGCCGTCTTTGGCAACGTGAAACTATCTGATTAACCTGTATTTTAATTTAATTAAGAAATTTTAGAGAGTTTTTCATGACAAGCAGTTTTGAAAAGATGGAAAAGTGTTACTAACTCAAAGCAGCCCGAAGGACCATTGCGACAATGGCTATCGTTGAAAACTGACCAATCTTGAAAGAGGCCCCTATGTTACCTTCCATAGTTAAAAATCATGAAACTGAATGCTTTGTTCATTTGGAAGAGAACACAAATTGAGAATTAAATATAGAAAAATCGTTTGAGTTTTTATCATATTTGAATTATGAGATTCGGAAGAAGGCAGGGTGTTGGTCAATCAAGCACATAGGATCTAAATGTTTGAATTGGATTTGAATGAGGTCAACCAGTAAGACCAGCAACACGAGAAATTGCACTTTCTACAATTCAGCTAATTCACTTGTTATTTCTTGAAAACCAATCAATAACAATTCAAATGTTTAAAGTTTAAACTTACTCAGTTTTTTTTCAAACGCCTTGAAATAATCCCATTTGTCGAATGCAATTTCACATCTGCGCGGAAGACGTTCGCCCGAACTGTAGAACGTTCTTACGCTGCATGTCTCTGTTCTCAATCCACTTTTACAAAAACTCTTCTGAAATTGTTTGGAATCGCAAGAGAAGATAGGAGCATTTCGGCCGTCACTTTTATCGAACCTCCGGTAAGTTATCTCCATGGCCAGTTCCATAGTGGCATCGTCGACTTTTACCAGCTCAATTGTTGAATTTCCTATTAATTATTATGGCGAAATGTTGAATCATCAATCGCGAATAATCAAAAATAGTGTTTAATTTATCTGTGAAACTTATTTATAAAAATTTTTTAGAACCTATAACAATCAATTCGTTGATCGTGGATTTAATTTCGTACACTCCAACGTGTTCGAATCCAACTTCAGTTATCCCAAATTTGTATTCGTGTGGTTCATTTTTTACGCCCGTTATCTGTACGCTGTTGCAATGTGAGCATTTTTATTATGAATTTGTTACCAGTTTTATGATTTAGCATATGTTTTCATTATTTTTCATAAGTTTCGGTCTGAAACCTAAGCTTAAAAAAGTTAACAAACAAATTATTACAGGAAAAAATCTAACAATGTATGCGGTAACTTCAACATTTCATCAAATTTAAGTTCATAGGGTTCGTTGTTGTCGTCGAGTAGTTGAAGTTTGACATGTAAAGATTCCATCGGTTTTTCTATCGAAAACTCCAAACTCCAAGAAGCACCTAACCTGAGGTAACTTTCTTTGAGGTCAACTGCCTTCGCTGCCAGCATCAACATCGTCACCATTAAACTAGGTGCTATCAACATGGTGTTTGTCCAGTCGGTCAGTTATCAAACCCTTATCGGTGTTTTTTGACGATGGACGAGCAACGTCTTCAAAGAAACTTATCAAGTTATGCTCAATAGTTTGTCAGTCGAACCAATTTTAAATGCTGAACATATACACAAAAATATGTGTTTGCGCAGCACTGTGTGTGTGTTTGTGTGTGTGTGTGTGTCCGTGTGATGATGAGGTTAGAATGAATTTCGTTAATTTGTAATTACGATATCGGATGCACGTGATTGTGAGGCTGGTTCATGTCAATTAAATTTTCGAACAACGGTAATGAAATTAAAATAAACAAATAATTATACAACTTTAACGTGGGAATATAATATTCACGTGGCCATCTTATGAACGCTGTAGGACAATTTTCCAATTAATTAATTAATTAATTAATTAATTTAATCAATTCATTATTAATTCATTCATTAACAAAACATAGGCAAAATAATATAACATAAATTGTAATATTTTACCGCTTTTGATAGCATCTCACAACTTTTTAACACACACACCACACACACACTCTCTCTTTTTCTTTCTCTCTCACACACACACACACTCTCTCTCACACACACGCATACAACACATACAAACACACTCATACGAACAACTGTATTATAAAATAAACATATGCTTATACAGTATTTATAACTTCATTCCGTCCAGCAGAGCGATCAAACACAAATTAGCTAGGCGTGTCCACTATTTGTGACCATTCATATATTAAAGCAAGTAAACGAATTGATTAAATAAAAATTAAAAAGACTATAAAAATAACTCATTTGAATAAAGAAACCATCAAATTTTGAAAAAAAAACAATTTAAAATTTTAATGACCAAAAAATAATATTTTTACAGAATAATGTTTTTTTAAAAAAGAATCCATTAAAAATCTAAAAAAAAAGCTAAAAAAAGCTACGAAGCACCGGAGAACATAAGGGTTAAAAGTCTAAAAGGTTAAAGATCAATTACACGACAGCCCTCAAATGTCATGTATGAATACATGCCAAAGGAGGTAACACATACGGGGCGGGTATCTTTTGATCTAGTAACTCTTCTATACAAGTTATATCTTTAATTAAATAAAATATTAAATTACTTTTAAAATAAAGATATTATTCATTCATTTATATCATATTTATATCATATTTATATCATATTTATATCATATTTATATCATTAATATATATATATCATCTATTTACATCATTATATATATATATATATATACACACATGGGGTGAAAATTTCCGACTTGAGGTGAGTTTCTGTGAATTTTGCACGTTTTCGGTTTGTCTCCTGATTCAGAAAACATTTCTTTGCGTGAGACTACATTTTACAGTTTTCCAATAATTTGCAGCTACTTTTTCGTCAAAAATATATTTAGGAGGATGGTAATAATTTTTCCCGGCATATGTCAAGACTATAGCCAAACCGTTAGAAACTGCATCCACGGACATCTGGTCTGAATATTTTGTTAAAATTGATGTTGAAAATTTGTTCCAATTATTTTTGTTGAATAAAACAATGTTTCCACCCACCAACCGACAACCAGCAATTCAATTTTTTTCTTAACCAAATGTTCGAACGACTTGTGAGCGCACATGTAAGTGCCGGCGTGGTTCAGATCTAACTGAGGTATTACTAAATCGTAAACCTTCCCATCATCGGATAGGTTGAAGTCATATCTATTGGTTGGTTAGTTGGTTTCTGGGTTGGCTGATTGGTTGGTTAGATGGTTGATTAGTTGTTTGATTGATTGGATGCTAGATTGGCAGATTTGTTGTTTGGATGGTTGATTGATTGGTTGGTTTGTTTGTTGTTTAGCAAAAATAAATAAACTAAAAATGTGTATTTGTCATGAAATTAACGAACTTATTGTTATAATATTCATTAGCAATCCACTTATAATACAACTTTAAAATTTCGCTGCTGGGTTTGAAGTTTTGAAACAACCACATCATCGATTCGTTGTAGGGGGTGTTGCACCTCACTCGCCACCTGTTCTTGCAACCATAACTTTTTTCTCTAGAAATTTGTTATTGATAAAAATAAAAGTGTTGATTCAGTTTTTTAAAATTTCAACTAAAAATTATTAACCTGGTCTTAAATCAAGCTGTTCTTCAGCCCACTTTTTATAGTTTGTGTGATTGAATACAATTTTACATTTGCTGGGAACATCATCCTTCAAATGAAACATTCTCTCCATATTGCAAATTGTTCTAACCGTTAGAGCACAGAAGTTCCCACTCAATGATTGATCTCCATAAAAAAATTAGCATTTAAACTCAGCTGTCGGTGGTTCAAAACCAATGTAGGATAATTCTATTTTTAAGCTTACACTTTCGTTGGCGTTCATGGCAAACTCAATGCTAGAGTTCTCTGTAAACAAGGTAGACCAATCAAAATTATAAATATTTTTATTCAAGTTTACCGAAAATATTCACAACAAATTTTTGCTTATAAACAATTTGCAACCTATCAAAATGACGTCATAATATTGTCGGTGCTGTAAGCTGCTAGAACCAGGCCAGCAGGCGGACCGCCCTGCATGGTTAGCGTCAGTTCCAGAGACTTCCAAAGTGGAAAGATGTCAATCTTGTGATGACGTCATGTTATACCTGTGGAATGTGTGATTTTGAAATTTCTTCTATTTCAAATCAACTCTATTTGGAAGTTATAAATATAAAAATTAAGTTACTGTACCAATTAACAATATATATTGGAAAATAAATTTTTTACTAAATGGGCTGCCGATAAACAGTATAACAAAAGATGGTTATTTAACTTTCTGACAAACGGAATGAATATTCATCTTCACCAAACAGCCAACCTATTTTTTAATGGTTCTTGGGGCACACTATTATCAAAGATGTAGTGAATATCCCTCTTTCTGGCAGTTATGAATACCCAGCTGGGGTTTTGCGTGGGAGAAATTTGGCAGTCTGGATGGAATGGTTGGCCCAATTCAACAAAATTTTCGTTATTTATTTCGGCTTCAAGCGCCATACATATCAAAAAAACTTAAAAAAGATAATGACGCGAAAAATTGCCAACATCGCCATATCTTTATTTTTATAAATTTTAAAATAAAAGAAGATCTTTAAAAGTTAGTTTCATAGAGCCGCAGCAAATTCTAAACTTTTTCATCGAAGCACTGGCATTGTGTAGCTATATAAATCTTTGCTGGAACAGCTCAATAATATTATTTATGAATAAATTTGAATATTAAATGTCTATTCAAATTTTAAATGTCTATTTGAATATTGTTTAACACACACACACGTACACACGTACACACACACACACAAACACACGTACAGGATATTATATAAAAATTTTAGGCTTTAATTAAAAACGATCTACAATATTCCTCCGTACTATTTTGTAACATTTCTACATTCTTTATCTAACTAACTACCGATAAATCGTCACAAAATGTTTTTATGGTTATTTGTATAGTCCATATATATATATATATGTATATATAATTTATTATAATTTATGTTAATTTATGTGATTCTTTGCTATATTTTTTATAGGTATCGCTCAAGGCCTCTTCAATTGAAAAACCTTTCTAATTTGCTATGTTGAAAGCTAATAAAATCTTAATGTATGCACGGCACATGGTGTAGGTACATTTTAATTAATGAATAAATTAGTTAATTATTAAATGTTTGTACTTAAATATATACACATAGTTTTAAAAATATGTAGTTATATATTTTTGTAATAGTTATATAGTTTTTAATGAGAAACTCTTTGATTAGCAGATTTTAAAAAATCCAATTTGCTCGATAGTTAGCGATAAAAAATATGATATCTATCTCTGCAACGACTAAATGCTTTATAAGTATCTGCATTTTTGTATAAGTGTCATTTCATTTGTTCAGAGCCACCTGGATCTGCTCCATAATCATTAACAGTAAACAGGTTAAACAAGTCAACAACTTGAATTATCTCGAAAGTCTGATTACTTCAGGTGGTAAATGTGATGTGAATGTCAAAAAAAGGATAGCTATGGCAAAGATGCATATTCTAAAATAAAAAACATCATCACCAACAGTAAAACCAGAATATCAAAAAATTAAAATTGTTAGTGGTTTACATTTTTTCCTGCGCTAACTTACGGCTCTGAGTCCTGAACAGTTTCTAAAGAAATAGAAAAAAGTATTAATGCTGCTAAGATGTGGTTTTTGAGAAGAATTATGAAAATTAGTTGAACCTCTCATATTTCGAATGAGGATGTATGATAACAGTCCGGTTATATGAAAAAAAGAAATAGCGCCAGATAATCAGATAAAGTTTTTTGGTGACATCATGCGGAAGGAAGGAATGGAAAATCTAACAACTACTAGAAAGATTGCAAGAATAAGAGATCGCGGTCAACAACAAATAACATTTGTAAGATCCTTGGATCACTTGTTGAATATCACCACATTTCAACTACTACAAAGTGTTAAAGATCGGGTTTTGGGGAGGTCGATGGTCGCCAATGTCCTGAAAGGATAAGGCATAAGAAAGAAAAAGATACATGTACATCAGGGGAGGGCAGTTATTTTATGCCAAAAAAAGTCGTCATCTAGACGTTATGACGAAAAAACGAGTTACAAATCTTAAAAAAATTCTCCCCGAGTCGAAAAGTTTGCTATTTAAGTACATGTGCGGCCCTTTAAAGGTAAAATAGTTTTCAATGCGGCCCTCACAACAAAAAGTTTGCCCACCTCTGATGTACATAATTGTGCGTGTGTGCATGCATGTATATTTGTATTTGTGCAAGTTGTGTGTGCATGTGTGTCTCGATGTATACAGACACCCATACACGCGTACTATGCATAGATATGTATTGTATATGTATAAAGAAAACTGCAATATCGCTCGCACGCATGTTGCCCTGCACAGAGTGGAAATGTATCTTCTTACAATGTATCTTATTGCATTGTTTGTTAAACAAACGAGAGACCAGCCATCAAGAACTTGAATCGGGCCGTTGAGATGCTTGAAAACGTTGAATTATGTTGGACGATAATGTGGATTAAATACATTGACGTCATCATCGCTGTTTGTATATCTATGGATCATTTGGTTATATTATTATTATTATTGTTGCGTGTTATATTAATCTTTTGTTAATGTCTTCTATGTATAAATGTCAATTTTTTAGGAAAAATGTTCTGACGATGGCTTCAGTTTTAATAGCAGACTACAAACAAGAATTTATTTAATTTTGTGAAAATTTTTTATTATAATAAATAAATAAATGTGTGTATTTAAAAATAAAATTTGGAAATAGGAATTATTATAAATTTTTGAAATAAATTTTAGAGGAATATGTTTCAAACTTTATAAGCCGATCGTTTAAGATTTTAATGATAAAAAAAGTATTTGTACAGTTGTTATTAAAATGTAAATTTTATTCGAAGTAATTTCTCACACGTTTTAACTTTATGTGAATAACAACAACGACAAATTATTTTTTCACAAAGTTTTTTAAAAGGAAAGTTTTGTTAAAAATTATTTGATTAAATAAAAATAAATATACTATTAAAAAAATGAATATTGAAAAATTTTTCCCTATTCAAAAGACGAAAACGTTCAAATATAATTAAAATAAAATGTTTAAAAGTTATTTTTAATGGATATCAGATTGCATCAACTGCTACAACAACAGCATTAACACAACAACAACAGCAAATGATGAACACATCAAGGTAAGCCCAACTATATAAAAAAAATTATAACTTAAATAACAAAATCAAGATAATAAATGTAATAGAAAAACATAAATAATTGTTTTTTAATGGAAAATCTACAAAATTTCAACAACAATTGCAACAACTTTGGTAACAAAACGGACCAAAAAAAATGGAAGACAGTCCCATTCATCTGGATGACACGGTGGATTCTCCAGTACTTCTGCCATTCAAGTAAGAGCGTTTGTTTTCATTTTCTCATGAAGTTGGAAAAATATAAATTGAAGGTCCGTCTGGTTATTTGTTCATCTAGATGTTTGTCTTGATGTCTTTTTGGTTGTTTTTCTGATTCTTTGTATGTTTGTTTAGTTGTCGTGTTTGTTTATCTGCTGGTTATTTTATTCGACTGTTTAAATTTTATTTCATTTGTTGTGTGTGTGTCTTGTCTGTTTCTATTAGTCTATTGTCTGTCTGACTGTTTTTTTCTATCATGTCTATTATTTGTAATTTTTTTAACTGTCTATATCACATTTTTATAAGAGTTTCAACTGTCAATATCATTGTCTGTATTGTATACCTTGACTACTGTACACAAATACATTCATTCATGCATTTTTTGAATGGCTGCCTTCACCAAAAGTTCCTCCTTGTTTTGATTGACTTGATTGACTTGAATTAAATTTACTTGCGTCGCCAACCTTTGGAATGTATTTTTATGGTAGTGCATCCAACATATAGCATAAAAAATTAAAAAAAATTAAAGTTTTAATTTTTTTGACTAAGGGTATGCTTCTATGCGTATTTATTTCTTTTATTCTTTGGAATTTTAATAAAACTGTGTATTTAATTATTGTGTATTTATTTTTGAAAAAATAAATCGTTCAATTAAATTAAAAATATTTGTTTGGAAAAAATTTTAAGTGTATACGATTTGAATAGTTTCAAACAAATGTACAGAATTGTACTGGAAAAGTTGTAATTAGACAGAAATGCACGCAGTTGTGAATGATGACGGAACGATTTTGAGCATATAAATGATATACTAACGCGACGGCATTTTACGAGTTACAACTGCGTTGCATATTCATAGACATTTTTTCAATGAATGTATACAAAACATTGTGCTACGACTGACTTAAAAGTTTACAAAAGGTTTTTTTTCTGTCTTCGGCTCAAACCCTGTGAGAGATTTATTTTGAAATATTTTCGTCTGGCTGTGAATGTTCATAAATACTGGTTGGCTGTTTTATTGTGTGTTAGAAGCTAATTTATTGTGAATATTCTCTATTTTTATAACATTTTTAAAATAATTACAACGAACTAATAAAAAACAACCATAAACCAGCTTTCTGGCTTAAAATAGACTGGGATCTTCTTGCGTTTGAACCTGGTCAGCGCAGTTAAACATAAACGTCGCAGACCACTGTTCTACTTGTTGGGCTATCACGACAGAAAATTTTGTTCTATTGATAATAATTTATAAATTTTTTTGTTATTTGATCTAATGATATGTGGTTTTTCAACAAAGACATATAAGATTATATTCTGTTGAATTGTTACTTTCTATAATGTTATTTATCAACTCGAAAACCTCAAACAAGTCTAAAACTCTATCATATATAATTATGGATAACAATTACACGCATAATTTATTAATCGTGCATAACCAATCTCATCACACACACACACACACACACACACACACATACACACACGCACACACGCACACAACTTCTTCAAAACAGAGATCAACAGTTATAAAAATCAAAGTCAAAACAATTCACATTGATAAATAATAAGAAGAAACTGTTCTATCTAAGGAGGACTGACTTGTAGCACCCACACTCCGTGATGTAGTTTTCAAGTAAATACATTTTTGCATCGGCAAATGTTAAAAAAATATTTGAAAATCGCTATTATTATTCACTGCTAGCAACCTGTCGTAAAATGTTACGAACAAAAACTTAAACAATCATAGCACGACATTATGAAGATAAGTATGCAGCACCACGTATCCACAACAACAGCCTTTATCAACAACAACAACAACACTGTCAACAAACAACAACAACACTGTCAACAAACAACAACAACACAATCAACAACATCTCTGTCAACGAACAACAAACAACAACACAGTCAACAACAACATAGTCAACAACAACACAGTCAACAACAACAACACAGTCAACAACAACAACAAAACAGTCAGAAACAACAACAAACAACAACAACAACACAGTCAACAACAACAACACAGTCAACAACAACAAATAACAACAAATAACAACAACACAGTCAACAACAACAAAACAGTCAGAAACAACAACAACAAACAACAACACAGTCAACAACAACACAGTCAACAACACAGTCAACAACAACAACACAGTCAACAACAACAAATAACAACAAATAACAACAACACAGTCAACAACAACAAAACAGTCAGAAACAACAACAACAAACAACAACAACACAGTCGACAACAACAACAACAAACAACAACACAACACAGTCAACAACAAACAACAACACAGTCAACAACAACAACAAACAACAACAACACATTCAATAACAAAACCAGCTGCGAGAACATTCATGTAAACACGACCTCACTCCCTAATACAACCATAATGCTTTTTAATGGGGAAGATTAGATTTGAATTTGAATAATGAAATGTACACACATGTATACGTATAGTAGCGTACAATGTATTATGTGTACATCATACCGTACACATAATACATTGTATACTGGGTTCTATGTTTGTTTTGTTGCTTGGCAATTAACATTTTTGTTGTTCCTGTTTTGTGGGTATGTTGTTGTGGACTGATTTGATCAAAAGATATTTATCATTGTTGGTTTATGATATATGTTGTTACAGAAAGTATATATATAGGCGTGTGTTGTATTACACTATTGATTACAACTGCGGGTGTTCACAAATGTTTCTCACCTCAACATTTTTATATTGAATATTATATTATATTATTATATAATATTATTATTATTATTATATTATTATTATTTTATATTATTATTATTATATTATTGATTGATTATTATGACACTCGTGGAATAATTATTATTATATTATTATTATTATATTATATTATTATTATTATATTATATTGTTGGTTGATTATTATGACACTCGTGGAATACTGTATGGGGAACTTGATGATGAGTATCAGTTAGATAGAGAAGCCCGTCAGCGAAGTTGTTGGCTCTGTTGGTGGATGGGTCCGGGCCTCTTACTGTAGTCTGTAATTTAGGGAGGTTATTGTTTTAATGTTTTTGAGGCGATTTTTCTAATCGTCATTAATTAAAATATAGATTAATTTAAAAAAACCTAAACTTCCCCATCGCTGCATTCTAGCCAAGAGAGCCTGCAGAACAAAAGGATTAGTTACGCTGCCTACTGCGGATTTTTTCACTTCAAATCGTCAAACAACAACATGACTTATGATACATCGTATCTGACATCCCAACCGTAAATAAAAAATTGTTTGAGCCAAAGAAAATAAGATAAGAGCATAAATAAGATATTTGAATTTTTAAACAAACAACAAAAAACATGGAGTCAACGGACTACCTGAAAAAATTTAAAAACAAAAAAAAAGAGAGAAGCATAGATAAAAAAATAGAATTTATGGAAAACAGCAAAGATGCAAAAATGCCGTGTCGCAAACCTAAGAAAACGGAATGTAAAAAATCCATAAAAAGTCTGAAAAGTATGGGAAACCAAAGCTAAAAGTATGGAAGAGCAAAGTGTGCAATAAATTTGATTTCCCAGAGATGCGTGTACTACATACGTACATACATACATACGTACATGCATACATACATACGTACATACATACATACATACATACATACATACATACATACATACATACATACATACATACATACATACATACATACATACATACATACATACATACATACATACATACATACATACATACATACATACATACATACATACGTACACACACACACCTCATCAAATAGTTATCTCTCTCAAGTCGAATTTATATTTTCCCAGTTGCAAATTTTAATTACACTTTAATCTGATAGAGTCGACAATGATGATGATGATGATGATGACGATGATGATGATGATGAAAAACAATAGTAATAATAATAATTTATATTATTAGATTATTATAATTATTATAACAGCAACAATAATAATAACCATAAAATAAAACTATTATTGATCATGATAGCATGATTGGATGAATGGACGAATGGATGAATGAATTAAAGATGAATGATGGAACGATCACGATGTTTTATTTTTAATCTTTTCAATCAACTTTAATGCATACATGCATGCACGCACGCAGGAGGGAGTCATTTTGGAAAAATGGATGATATGATAATAACAACTACAATGATGATGATGATGATGAGGATGATGATGATGATGACAGACCTCGCTACCAAAGTTATTAATTGCCATGGAAATTTTCTAGACGGTAACGAGAGTGATGGTTTGACGTCATTAGGCATTCAGAATGGGCATCCAATCAAATTACTTCACGCTACATCACGTGGTGTTTCTACTTCCGGTTTATCATTTCCCGTTGATTATTTTTCACAGCGTTGTTATCATCAAATGAAGGTCGAAATAGACAAAAACAACAACAAGACTAATTAACTAACTAACTAACAACTAACAAACAACAACAACAGCAACAACAAAACAACATCCAACGACCACCATAACAATTGCATCAAGAATAAAATCCACAACAGCAGCAACAAAGTCCAAGACAACAACAACAACAACATCACCAACAAAAACAACAACGAAACACTCCCAAACAACCACCGTAACAATTACTTCAACAAATGAAACCACAACAGCCACATCAACAACAACATCAACAACAACAACATCAACCACAACAACAACATCAACAACATCAACAACAATAACCACGTCAACAAAAACCAAAATCTCGTGACATAAATAATAGAGGGACGCAGTCACACACGTAGTTCAAAGATAGCGGCAAATTTTTCTCATTCAGTGCATGTAATGATGACAACAACAACGTTCGTCGATGATTTTCACGTTGTTGTTTTGTTGTTGTTGTTGTTGTTGTTGCTGATGTCATTGAAGTTTGCCGATGTGAAAACACTAACAATTACATCAGCAACATCAAATTTGACAACAACTACAACAAACATTCTACAAAAACAACCACAACAACGCCTAAAAATTACATTTTTCTTGTAAAACATCTTTCATGATGCTTTAAAACATAAATTCATTAATAATACAGCATCACTATCTTCGCGGCAAAATTTCATTGGAACATCAAAATGACAAATGTTGAATTTTTGTTGGCATCTTAACCGGTACACCACAGTGACGCTCAATGGCATTAACAATGTTTTCAACACAGTAACATTGAAGTTATGACAAACAGAAGTAACATATTTTGATAACTTTAACCACAAACAAACAAAAATTTAACTACTGAATCGAAGCCATTTTTAATTTCTGAGCCAAACCAACGAAAAACCAACAAAAATCTAATTTTCTTAAACATCGATGTTGTTGGAATATATATCTGGCAAACAGAAAGAAAATTGAATGTATGTATGTATGTATGTATGTATGTATGTATGTATGTATGTATGTATGTATGTATGTATGTATGTATGTATGTATGTATGTATGTATGTATGTATGTATGTATGTATGTATGTATGTATGTTTATATATAAAATCAATTGGTCTTAAATCGTTGATTGTAGGCAGTCGGTGCTGTTTGTGTGTTTTTCTGTTTGTCCATTTGTCACTCTCTCTCTCTCTTTTTTTGTTTCTCTCTCTTTTATTTCTCTTTCTCTTTTTCTCTTTCTCTCTCTCTG